>NW_022204945.1:0-32501 GCF_008831285.2 Nymphaea colorata
CCAACCCCAACCCCAACCCCAACCCCAACCCCAACCCCAACCCCAACCCCAACCCCAACCCCAACCCCTATTTTATCGCAAATATGAAGATGGCTTTTGGTTAGTATAGTTGATTGGGTGAAAGTGTATGTTTATACTTATTTGATGAAGCGAGAGTAAAGCTATAAAAGTTCTCTGGAGTTTCTGGAAGCTCGCAAGTACGAAATTAACAATTACGGCAACAATTCGGAAGGAGCTCTGCCCACCCTCAAGCAAATAACTGGACGGATGACTGGCGGAGACCATTTGGGAGTCGTGATTGCCTTCCATCATGATAGCTACCTCGAAAGGTGCTCAAGATCATCCACCACCAGTACAACCAGAAGAAAAACGAGGAAATATAACGCCAAATCGCCATCCTCTACGTTTATGCTTACGACTGCTTCCTCAAGTATCGTCCAAACTACAAGGCCATCTTCGAATTCTTCCGCCCACGCATCGAAAAACTTGTCGACAAGCGCACCTACCGCGACTTTGGAGCAGAGGACAAACGCTGCGAACGCATGCAATAATTACTGAAGAAGTTCGAGCAGAACAACGACCAAGATAAGGAGAGCTTCGAGCGGGGCAAGAACCTCATCTAGTTTGTGAAGGAACTCAGCAAGGAAGAACCAGTCACCTGCTTTGAAGAGTGTGTTTTCACTTGGATTCGGCTGCAGGTCGAAGAAGCACACAGCAAGATTGTCAAGACCAAGGAGAATCGCGATGTGGGGTTCTGCTGCAGCCTCCACTTCGAGGAAAACGGCATCCGCAAACAGGTATAAACCCTCACTCAGAACTTCAGCAAGGAACTGCCGCCCTCTTCCAACCGCAAGATAAGGGAGGAGAACGAAGTCAGAGAGGCAATGAAGAGGCAGGTAGTGAGTTACCTCAACAGCACTGGCGGCATCCTCTACATAGGCATCGACCACAACGTGCAGAGAGAGGCCCGCTTCCTCGGAATCCCCCTCAGCGATTCCGAACGCAAGGAGGTACTCAGCTTAATCCTCAACGAGATAGTCATGCGCATCTTCCCCACACAGGACGAAAACGAGGACGAAGACGAGAAGCAGGAGGAGGCGCGCATCGAGAAGTTCAGAAACGAACGCATCAACGACTTCTCCAAGAAGGATAACACCTTCAACCAGGAATACGAGCTGAACAAGTACATATCTGTTGACTTCCTGCCTCTCTACACGAGACACACTCTCTTTTACTCCCGCTCCACCTACGGCGTCATCAACTACGTGGTGCGCGTGAAGGTGAAACTGGGCGACCCCTTCGAGGTCTACCACTTCATCAACGAAAAGGAAATCCCCGAAGCCTACCTCAGGGAAAATAACAAGGAGCGCAAACTCACAATGATCGACTATTATAATGAGGTATACAAGCGCCTCAAGGATAAGGCCAACGATCAGCACAGCGAACCGCCTAAGGTGCACGCACTTTGCAGGTTTAACATCAGCCTTAAACCCACCAATAAGTGATCGACCATCACATCATGATTGCACACATATACTGCATTATTATAATTGGATGAAGCAGGAGCTCACCTTCCCCAGAGTCAGCAACTTCTTCGGATAAGGGTTGAAACTAGCCGATTTCGAATCCATTCGCAGCTTAGGCAAGGGATCCTTTGGACAGGTCGGTTTGTATAGGCACCGCGTATCGGGCAAGTAGTATGCCATCAAGAAGATCCAGCTCAACAAGACGCAGAAAATCTCCAGGGCGGAACTGGAGTCAATGACCAAGAAGGAAATAGAAATCCTGTACAAGTTGGACAACGAGCACATCATTAAGCTGCTGGACCACTTCTAAGACGAGAACTCCGTCTACTTGATCACCGAGTTCATTGAGGGCGTATATCAACGTCCACGTAGACCAACCTCTACGAGATAACTCTCAAGAAAGGAGTGCGACTGGCCATAGCCGAAGTGGCAGACATCATCTACCAGAGCTGCTGCGGACTGGAAGAGCTGCACAACAGTCACATCATCCATAGGGATATAAAACTGGAGAACATGATGTACAACAACTCCAGGATAAAGATTGTGGACCTGGGGTGCTCCAACTTCTACGGAGCCACCATCGAACGCAAGACTACCATCGGCACACGTCTCTATTACAGCCCCGAAATACTCCTCCAGGAAGAGCAAAATGACAAACTGGATATCTGGTGCTTGGGAGTTGTGCTCTATGAGCTTCTCTACCTGCAAGGACCGTTTAACGAACCCGACATCGAGAAAAAGATCAGGGTAAAAATACCCTAATATAGAAAATGGAGTATTCCTTTCCCGAAGGACCAATCGATCCTGATCTTAAAGATCTCTTTAAGTGCATTTTCACCTCCAAGTCCAACAGATTGAGCGCTAGCCAAGTCAAGAGACACCCTTGGATACAAAGTATGCCTGATCTTAAGTAGAATACTGCAGAGACAAACAGCCGAAGGGCAAAAGATTTGAAGACTTCTTCAGCGAATACGAGGCAGGAAACTATCGGGAGTTGCTGGAAGACCATATCAAGAAGGAATAGGGATACCTGGTGAGTCTGCAGGCCCAGAGCCAGATGCTGGACAGCATGTTGAAAGAGGCCAACCGATAGCTTCGTGAGCTGCGTTCCCGGAAAAAGGAGGTGGATAATAGGCATGAGTGATGTAATGGGAAGCAGTAACATATTAATATCATCTCCAGAGGAGGAAGATGCCGATGGCCGACGATAAGAAGGTCAGGAATCCGGCTAGTTTGTGGTTTATCTATCCTCCTATTCGTTTCAGCGAGCTATTGTTGTAAGAAGTGAGCACATCCAGCAGGTACTTGACAGCTTTCAACAAATTCTCCACTATTTTCCTTCTATACTCGTTCTCTTTTCCTTTTGCTCTCCTTCCTTCCTCTTCAAATTAAAATAGCGGCTGCTATAAATGGCTAGCCAGATGCAACATTCAGCAAAGTAAAAATTGCTTTCCGCCTGCTCCAACCGCTATATTAGTGCTGCTTTCTTGTTGGTGCCTTTGTTGAATATCTTCAGCCAGAAGGCGGTGAGGTCAACGATGTCGCCACTCAGCTGCATGATTTTGAACATCCGCATGCCCATGCTTTCCTATTGGGTTGCCATTCCGATAAGGGTATCGTACTTGGACTCCCACCTGATGACTCTGCGGGCGAGGATGAGTTCCTTGTAGACGCCGTTGAGGGAGGACTGCGGGCGTAGGCTCTCCTTGTCTTTATAATGGAGGTGACTAGCCGTAGGTATTTGTCTATCTTCATACTCTGTCTAAAGTGGCTGATTAGCGTCGCCTCTCCCCTCTTGAGTCCCCTTTCCACTCTCTCTTGTAGTGGCTCTGAAAACACTAACGGCTGCAAGTCTACCTTCTGGAAGTGGTGTTAGGGGAGGCTGTCCTCTTGGGTCTCGATGGCTTCGTCGATGGAGTGGAGGCTGTGCTTGTCGGAGTGGTCAGGAGAGTTGCTGGTGCATTCGGTATCAATGGAGTCCTTGCTGGGTGCCATTTCAGTGAAGTTGGTAAAACTTAAAAGCGCTAAAGGTTTTCCATGCCCTTGCTTTTCTGACTGCCGAATCTCACCTAAAAGCTTTACTTTTAGTGAAATAGGTCCTTGCAGCTGCATTCTTCATTCAATTTCTGCATCGATTATTTTTGTAATATTATTATTCTGAATGATTAATTAATACCCAGAGTCAGGTAATAAATTTAAAATCTATGTTTGATGAAAAAAGGTAAGAACATTTTTTTTCAAGAATCATAAGTTGGAGTTATTTCTTTATCGACGAGATGAAAGGTCAAGTTAGTGATTATTTTTTAAATACCCTCATACCTTCGCTTTATGGCACTTAATAAAAGTTTTGAGCTAATCATGATCTACATGCACGTTTAGATAAACAATATTAACTGCCACATATTATAGAGACAACTCGTTATTTATGACCATTTTTTATGCATTTTTTATCAATTAGGCTGCTAACCACCTCTGAAAAATCTTTAATCAGAAAAGCTCAAATTATCCATTTATATATTTATATCATCGAAGCGACCAGCCATGCCAACAGACGACGATGAGGAGCAGAAGGTCTTCGAGCATGCCCAAGCGTAGCCATCCGATATTCGCGAATAGGCAAAACAAGACACCAATTGTCTGAATTTCAGAGTTAAACTTTTTGTTTTATTGATCTTGGCAGTGCTACTTGCAGTCACCAAGGCCAGCAATAACTCCTACCACTAAAGCCGATCGACTGCCTCCCAACTGGCCTCCAAGGTGGCCGCCTCTTCCCCCTCCAAACCCTCTCTCTAAATGGAACGCATGCCTCTGGAAACAAATCCAAATGGCTAAGCTACCAATCCATCATAAATGTAGCAAGATAGCACTCCAAACTCTTTCAATATACCAAAAATAGTTTGGGTTTATGCTGATGAAAAAGGAAATCAAACGCTGTTTGTTCAAAAATGCATAGAAAACATAAGACACTATGCGCAGGAAAGTGGCTTCAATGTTGCCTTCATCGATGAGCACAACTTCCAGAAGTGGGTTTCCGCCAAGAATTAAAAAATAATTAGAGAATTGCTGGAGACTCTACGCACAAGAATGGAGAAGGAAAGCTATTTTTATAAAATCAAATAAGAGCTTATCAGCTTTTTCGTCCTGCATTAAAATGGCGGCATCTTAACCAGTAAAAACCTCGTCTTCACCGAAAACTTCACCTGGATTAAATAAATCAACAGCAACCCCTACGTCAATCGAGGCAATCGTAGCAGCCTCCCCCAATATATCGCTTTTTTCGATATTAACAAAGGATCCATCGTACAGAAAGTCAACAAGGCAAACGTGACTCATGAATACTAGAAGCACATGATAAAGTTTCCAGGAGTAGACTCTAACTTTATGGTTGCAGTCCGCAAGGGAGAATTTCTATAGCTGGTCATGGAAGAGTACGTGAGGATGATGAAAAATCCTGCTTACTTAAGCTCCATGATACGAACCTTCAACATGAAGATGGGAACCATATCATAGAAGGACATCTTTCATAACTCCTTCACTATTGCCTGCCATATAGTCCTCCAAGTCAAACAGTACTAGATTTCCAAGTAGTTTCAGGATGAGAGCAAGGTCAACAGTTTCGCCATCGACCACTTTGGTCTGTTCACCATCAACAATCGATACTTTATCTAGAAGCTCTCCAACATCTTCTAGCGCATTTTTGATGTAAAGATCTACCAGAATCTAGCCATTTACAGCTTGGAGTAGCTGGAGCAGACGACAGGTCCGCTTAGGTACATTAGTACAGTAGTATACTAAAAATAGTTCAATCGGCATCTTGTGTATCTGATGGTGTAAAAACCTGAAACTCTCATCCATCCTCAATCCTTCGTTGCCAAGTACCTGTTCCTGGGGAAGCCCTAAAACGATAAATATCTGCTGAAGACAGTAGAAAGATCAATACAAAACTAGACGGCCAAACGGTGGGAGTCCCTTCCTAAGATAGTTTGGCTCTTCTGGAACAAGGGAATCAAGAAGGCCAGCATCGGAAATAGGCTGTGCATCGAAAACCTCAAGAGAAACGCTGCAATATCAGGGTTTGAAGTGAGGGAAATCAACAACAGCAACATTTAATACTACATTGGGAAGGATCTCAATGAACGCTTCGACAGGGTCATCCAAAATCGCAAAATCCCAACATTCCCGCAGACCAAATCTAACTTTGTGCGGAAAGCGATTATCCACAAGTACGGAGGCATATACCTCGATGTCTCCTATATTGGACTAGAGTCGCTGGACTGGATTTTAGATATTGCTAAATACCCTTCTCAATTCATTTTCAACCGGTATGGAGAGTTACCGCGAGTGCTGATGTTCTTCCACCCCCACTACGGACAGCCGTTCTCATGGTCATACGACGCCAAAGCTAACACCAAGCGCATGGATCTCACAGCTTACGAAAACAACTTCATCATCGCCTAGCCCAACCACGAGTTATTCTCGTAGTGGATCGACTAATACGCGCTTACCATCACCTCTGAATACAAGGATACCAAACAGCGCATGAGGAAGTACAAGGTGAAGGACCACTCCTGGACCAACGACAACGAACTCTACCTCACCTCCATGGACTCTCTCAAAAACGTCATCGGCAGGAGGCAGAACTAGCTCGACGAAAGGGCTCAGGGCAAGAATTATAAGGGGCCATGGTCGGCAAGCTAGTATTACGGTATTTGGTCGATGAGTGGTTACCGCGGACAGCAGAAGATTCGCATCCATACCAATTTCGACAACTCCTACTACATCAATCCACAGAGTAGCGACAACGTTTTCCTTTACCGCTACTCACAGGAGTACACGGAGGGCATCCTGGGGAAGGCCAACCAGATGATAAAGCTGTACAACTGGAACATCCGCCACTTGACCGAACTGGTGGACCGCGATTTCGACAGCAACTTCACCAAGGAGGTGCACCCCGACTCCTACTGCATGAAGTACCTCATCGCCCCCGTCAGGGACAGAATTCACAAAAATATAGAAATCCTGGTCCTCAAGGACCAATGATTGTCGATCACCCAATCAGTAGCATGCATATTACAATCATTCCAAACAGGATATCTTACCATTCCATGCCACGTCCAAACCATCATCTATAAGGAGGACTATCCCACGATGATGGAGAGGATAGGATGTGGCTGGTGTGCGTAGAGGAAGAAATGAGCTTGATTGTGCTAGAGTTAGATTTGATAATTATATGATGCATAGCGGATCGCCGGAGGCTAATCCGAAGTAAGGAAGGTAGGTGCGCCAGTTCCGCACGTCTTCGGACCTGGAGAAGTTCCTCTACTCTGAGGAACTGTGCCTCGTCATGCAAAAACTGCTCAAGTACGACTATCAGCTAGTAATTTCTGTATCAGCAGGCGAGCTCAAAGATGCAGTCCAGAAGGAAATTCGTCGACTCCAGGCTCTAAAGCTTAAGGAAAAGATCCCCCGCAATCTTTACATGGACAACGAGCTGGCTGCAACTGTCATGTACCATCAGGTGAGGGCCCTCGCAGAATTGCTCAAAACTAACGAGGAAAACCTCAGGAAGCTGGCTTCTCCTGCCAAGAAGAAGCAACCGGGCGAGGCCGAAGATCCCCACGAGGGGATCATAGCGCGCAGGTATGAGGGCATCGAGGGTCAAATTTAAAAAAACGATGGGGAGGTAAAGGCCTTCATGGAAGCAGAAGTCCTCAACAAACAGACTGTAGATCTGCATGCTTGCCACAGCTTTTTCCGCAGACAAGCACGAAGGCTTAGACGGAGCAGCAATGAGAATCTTATACTATCGCGCGCGCACCTGCTAGATGCACTTAGCTACTGCCTAGCGCAGGCTCTCCGGCTACTATACCCTGACAGCAACTCCAGCGACCTAGATGCAGAGGAAGAAGACCCTTCCTCAGACTCTAATGACGTTAACGACAATCTACTACTGATCAGTTAAGCTATGAGTAGATAAACAGGTGGAAGCGGTTAGCTTCAAGAGCATTAGAGTAGAAGCTGGCTGAGCTCGCAGGAGTCTGTGAGCAAATTCCGCAGCTGGAGGCCTTCAACAGGACTATGCAATTCTCCCAATTATAGAACAGACAGCGCGTGGTATTCCTGCGAGTTGTTGACGTATTGATAAGCCTGCACCACCGCGTCAGCTACCTTTCTCGCAACAAACCGCAGCTTTTACGCTAGTTGGAGCATGCCCAGGAAGAACTGGCCGGCCTTAACAATGGCTGCTAAGCCTTTCTGAGGCAATTATAGCAGGAAACAGCTGAAATCTTACCCATTCACTTTGCAGCTGAAGTGAAGAAACATAGTCAGCTTAGCTAGCCTTTCCTGCAATTGCGTCGCCATCTCATCAAAATGGGTGAGGTTATTGTGAGCCAGGATCAATTCCACACTCAGAGTTTTGACCGTGCAGACCGATTACTCCAATTGGTGCGACTGTACGTGCGAGCAGTGGGACAGGAAAGCTAAGAGTGGGAGCAGCTGGTAGCCTCATTGTCAGGTGAGGGGTAACAGCAGTCTCAGAATAAGAGTACCAAATGGTAATGCAGCTCCAAGATTGCCTGCTGGAGTTCCAAAACAAGCTCGTATTTATCCAGCAGATCGAGCAGCAGTCCACAACCAAGACCAACGAGGAGCTGGAAGAAGAGGTAAACAAGCTGATTTCCGATTACGAAAGATTGAAACAATAAAACAAGCAGCATATGGACAGTTTGGACATGCTCACCCGTCTCAGAGACTAACTATAAATGGAAATTGAAGAAAGAGATAACATGATATACAACCTCTCGGGCTTAAAGTTGCACTGGAGAAGCGGCTTGCCAACAATGAAGGCGCCAGCAACCAGTCCGCCAGAGCACTCGAGTAGGAACTAAAAAAGCAGGAACGATAGACACAAAAATACCTGTAGAGCTCTCTTCTGCTGAGAGAACAACTAAAGTTTCGGAGAATGAGCGGGAAAAGCTGCTCCTGCTGGTGGATAGCTAAAAGGAGAAATACATGAAGGCGTTCGAAGGCTCCAGCAGGCTTAAGTCTGAAAAGGAGCGACTATAACTGTAAAACTAGGAGTTGCTGGAGAAGATCGAGAAGATGAAGAATGACAATTTGCGCCAGACCAGCAAGCTCAACAAGCAAATCAACGACATACCAACTAACGGATTTGCTCTAGCAAGAGCTAAAGACCGCCGAGGCCAACAACGCCAAACTCATGGATCGCTTATAAGCCAACGAAAAACGCATTTCAGACTACTCCAAGCTGGTCATCACCCGCTTCGAGGACAGGACAGAGAACCATCAAAGATCGAGAGGGACCATCGGGTAGAAGCAGAGGTCAGCAGGCTCTAAGGAGAGCTATAAAGATACAAACGCGAAGCAGAGAGGAGCAGGAAGGATTTGGAAAGCAGAAGAGTGTAAATGGATATCCTCTAAAGAGAAAACGCCAACCAGCAGCTGGAAATAACTACCCTAAAGGCCAAGCTTAAGGAAACACGAATTAACCAAGATGCAGCCCAGGAAAAAGATGATTAGATTCGCGAACTGAAGAGCAAACTCGACAAGACCAGTGCTCGCGTCAGTGCACTTGTCAAATAGATTAACGAGGTTCGCGAGGAAGAAGAACAGGCATCGAGTCGAAACCGCGCTCTTTCCAAACGCGTAAAGGAGCTGTAGGCTGCACTTGCAGAGAAAGAGGCCAAAATGCTGACTTTAGACAGGATTTGCAGCAGAAGAGCAGCCAAAATGGGGAGCTGCAGAAGAACATATCTTCCCAAGCGACCAATTCAACATGGAAATCAAACATTTGAAAGAAATAGGAAGCAGACTGGAAGATTAGCTGAGGGACAAAAACGGCAAGATACAGACTCTTGAAAGAAAGGTGGAGAGACTATAGGCGGAGCTAGCTGCCAAGAGGAGTCAGGGAGAAGAAGCAGCCCGCTAACTAGTAGAAGTTAAGGTGCGTCAATACTAAAGCACCATCTAAACGCAAAGGCTAATCCAGGTGAAGATGGAGGAGCAGGCGCGCTCGCTAAAGTCTCAGTTGGAGGAGAAGGTGGAAGTTGAGATCAAGCTGAACTTGGAGATCGATAGGCTGAGCAAGGAAATCGACCGGATGAAGCAGCAGCTGGAGAAGTTTTTGAGGGAGCTCACTGAAAAGGAGCTCATCATCAAGATGGAGCGCTAAAAGTACGAGGAACAGGTGAAGGTCATTAGGTAGTATG
Source organism: Nymphaea colorata (assembly GCF_008831285.2). NCBI lineage: Eukaryota > Viridiplantae > Streptophyta > Magnoliopsida > Nymphaeales > Nymphaeaceae > Nymphaea > Nymphaea colorata. The sequence goes on from NW_022204945.1 coordinate 9,758, forward strand.
AGGTTAAGGAACGCATCCAACAGGAGGGACTCACGCCCATCCGGCCCACCTCGCATCATAAGCGAAGAGAAGACGACACGCCCTCCCACATCGATGACCGAGAAAACAACCACAAGCGCAACGATTTCCCCAGCGATCCCAACTCACTCGATAGGGACAGAGACAGGGACAGCATCCTCTCCAAATCCAACATCAAGTACGACATCTACTTCAACGCCAAGGAATACGACCGCCTCCAGAAGGAGTACAACGAGTTCAGAAACACCATCACACAGAAAGTGGAAGAACTATAAAGGAGTCTCTAGTAGAGCAGGAGGGCCAAGGTTGATCTTTAAATCAAGTGCAACAACCTTGTAGCAGAAAATAAGCGCATCATCAACAGCAGAACCATCAACAATCCCACAGCCAATAATAGCAATAATAGCAATAATGGCAATATCAATACCAACAACTCTGCTGAAGTAGCAGAGCTAAGAAAGAAAATATAAAATCTTTAAGCTAAGCTCACATAATGCTCTTCTATGGCAGGATAATATAAATTCAAAATATCATAATTGCAGATCACGATTGCCAATCTTTAAAACGCAAACCAAAGCCTAACCAACTAGAATAACAATTATCGTAAAAATACAGCAGAACTGTAAGCAGCCAACAAGCAAAAAGCATCTCTATAAGAGAGCTTGCTAATGCTAAGGCCACCATCAATAACCTTACCTTCAATGCGCCAAACGCATCCGAAGTTGACAAGCTCAAAAAGAATGTGCAAATGCTCAACGAGCAAATAAGTAAGCTGGAAAGAGAAAAAAACAAAGCCGATAGCGATTCATCTCAAATAGCCAGAGAGAAGAACCAACTGAGCAAAGAAAGAGAAGATATCAATAGGTAAAGTGAACTTCTGAGGAGGAAAAATGAAGAATTGAGAAGGCAAATTGAGGAAGGAACCAAAAGAACCTCATTTTTAGAAGCATAATTCACTAAGATAAAGGAGGAATTGAGGTCAAGCAAAGCATTACAGTAGATTCAGACAAATACACCAAGAGAATCTAATTACTTTAGAGATAACTATAAATCCTAAGAGTTGAACTCAAGAACTAGCGTGAACGCAAGACTGATAGACAGGACATTAGCGTGGAATACTATCTTTCAAAGATCAGATCCCTTTAAGACGCCCTCTTGGCAGTAGGAGAGGAGCTCAATGACTGCAAATAGGCTCTATACCGCTAATACTCCAAGGATAAGGGACAGGCATCGACATTCACTTCTTCTCGAGAATACCAGCTGATGCTGGAGGACAACCAGAGACTCTTCGGAGATAACCAATTCCTCACGCATTCTAACCAGCAACTGTCAGGGCAACTGGAACACCTGTAAGCAGAATGGAAGGCCAAAGAAAGACTTTACCTGCAATAGTTGTAGACACTAAGTCGGGAAAATGTGTCATTGAAGGACCTTATTAGCAAGCCATCCGAGAAACAGATCACCACTAATTTGCCAACTAAAATCAACCTCATTAATACCAACTACCACTAACCTCAGGGCGACGATCTGAGAAGGGAGAGAAGTCGCGATTTCGATGAAATTTTGCGCCAAATGGAGGCAGCCATCGAAGGAAGGGCTCGGTGGGAAAGCGGAAGACTGATTGAGTCACTACAGCGATGGCGGGTGCCTATCATTGTCTGCAAGGAGATTGAAGAATTGCTGGTCTACCTTTCGCAAGTGGTGGAGCTCATAAAGTTCTTGAAGGTGGACTACGCCAACCTGCGCAGCCTCAGTCCTGACAACATCTTCTTGGAAAACATGCTGGAATTCGTATTTAGAGTGCTTGTCTACTTCTCGTAGATCAATGCCAGCAGCGCATAGGCTGGCAAGATCAAGGTTTAGCTGGCGGAAACCGCCAAGAAGTACTCAGGAGGGCTTTTCTTCACTGTCCTCGAAGAATACACCATCCACATCCTCGAAAACAACGCTATCGAGGAATACAAGAGAGAATTACGCACTAAGGCCAAGGAACTGCTTGAAATAAAGGAAAAACTTGATGAGCTAATAACAAGACAGATCGAACAGGAGGAAAGGATCGTCAACAGACCACAATCCCACCGTTCCAGAGACACCACGCCCTACAAGGAATCACTCAATGCCTCTCCAAAGCCAATTAAATGATCATAACATTCATCCATTTTAATTCATCATAGATCAACTCCAATATGGCATTAAATCATTCTTTCAGACATGTATTCATGGTTATTTATGAGGTTTCGGTTGGGGTAGGGTCTAAGGTGTATCCTTTGTTGGACGATTGATATATATATATTTCTGATCGGATGAGTAGCAATGCTTCTGAGGACTACGAGGCCCCCAAAAAGCAAAACTCGCAACTGAAGGCGCTCTTCCTGAAGAACGGACTCCTGCAATCAAAGCAGCCCTGCACCAACATCTGCCAGATAATGACGCCCGTGATTTGCCTCATCTTCACATACCTGATCAAGAAGTTGGCAAGCGATAACATCCCCGCCAGTAGCGCCTTTGCCGATAACCCATACCCATACGTCTTTGGCAACTATACGCTTTTGGATAATTACAGTAGAGTGGTCGACGTGAATGGGACACCCACTGCCACCATAGCTCGTAAGAATCCACTACAATGGTTTATCTACAGTTGTGGGGCAGGATGCGATGCCACTCTGCTTGGCACAAACGACGGCACTAACCCAGTGGCTGCCCCAGATGGAGTTTCAATTTTAGGATCAATAGTCAACGCTGGCACATCAGTCAATAATTTCACTCTCAACTACTATACAAACCCAGACCCAATCAACTGGCAAACAAAATACATTCCATTCTTCCTCCCTAGCACAACCGGCAACGTCAACATCGATCTCTATAACAACATCACAGCCATTGAAAAGTCATCGTTTTAGTTAATCAAAAACGGGCGGTCGGGTCTAGATTCACTTCCCGATGGAGCAGCGACATTCAAAACGCTCTCGAATGTGGCTCTTAAAGCTGCCTTGTCAATTAACGATATTCGAGACCTAGATATGCATCGGAATAACGGAATTAGCAACCTAGCCGAGTCACGCCAGTTCTTAAGTACTGGAACTTACAGCAACGGAACAACAGATATCATTTCTGCTTATGGATTGCTCACTCTCCAAGACTACGTCTCCTAAAAGTACATATAAGTGTTGACTGGAGTGACTGTACAGAGCGGGTGGATCGCCATGCGGGAGAACAAAGGCACTGCCTCTCTTGTCGATTCCCTCATCAACACAGTATCTGCTCTTATCTTTCCTCTTGCTCTGAGCCTGCTTTTCCCAGTGATGCTGTATGGGCTGGTGCTGTAGAAGGAAGAGAAGCTGGTGCAAATGATGAAGATGAACGGATGAAGATAAGCTCCTATTGGCTGATCTACGCTCTCTTCAACTTCCTCCTCGCCCTCGTCACCAACCTCATCTTCTTTCTACTCGGAGCTTACGTCCTGGAGACTAACTTCTTCACAGACACCTCGCCCGCCCTGCTGGTGGTAGTCGCGCTGGGGTGGATTTTTGCCCAAATTGGACTCGCTGCCTTTCTACAGACCCTCCTCGACAAGGCCGGAGCGCCAACATCGTCGGCTACATCTTCGCCATTTGGACCATGATGATCGGCTCCACGCTCAGTATCGGCGTCTATCAAGTGCCAAACTAGTTTCCAGGGTGGATCCAGGCCATTCCTCCCTTTTCCTTCAATCGCCTCTTTTACCTGATGCTTAGCAACTGCTCAGACTCCACCTGCTACACTGACTTTTCGATGATTAGCGACGAAATGAAAAACTGCATCGTTGCGCTGTACGTGGGAGCCATCGTCCTCTTCCTCTTGGGGCATACCTGCTTGAAGTTCTGCCTCAATAGTTTGGAGTCCGCCAGCATCCGCTTTTCCCCTTCATCGCTATCTGGAATTTCATCACATGCAAAAAGAAAACTTCTTACAGTAGGCCAGGTAGGGATCAGGAATTAAAGAATACTTGCATATGGGATAAGACCCTTTGTCCTAAAGGTAGCGCGAAACGATATCCAAAATGTAAGATTCTGAAGACTATCCGCTAGTGATAAATAACTTAAGAAAGCTATACATAAAGCAGGGATACAGGGGACCATATGCTGCTGTGAAAAGCTTTAACCTGAGAGTGGCAGAAAAGGAAACGTTTGGCCTGTTGGGACCTAACGGAGCAGGAAAGACAACTCTGATCAACATGCTGACTGGTATGATAAATCCCGACTACGGAAACGCTTGGATAGGCGGATATGACATTAATTCTAACGTAAGTAAGGCGCAGCTCGAAATGGGCGTATGTCCCCAGTTCGATCTTCTTTGGCCTCAGCTCACTGTTTAGGAGCATCTACGCTTCTATGCCAGACTCAAGGGCATTCCAGGAGCTTAACTGAGTAAAGAGTGGCTCGAGCAATTTAGTAAGTAAACCTTACTAACTTCAAGTACTTCCTCTCCTCTTCGCTTTCTGGCGGCATGAAGAGAAGACTTTCAATTGCCATTAGCTTGGTTGGAGACCCTAAGATCGTATTCTTAGACGAGCCTTCAACAGGCTTAGACCCCGATAATCGCCGCCAAATATGGGAAGTGCTTGCAAAATGCCAGGACAAGCGATCTCTTTTCCTCACAACGCACATGATGGAGGAAGCTGATGCTTGTGCCACAGGATCGGCATCATCACCCGTGGCACACTGAGAACAGTGGGCAACCAGCTCAGACTGAAAAAAGACTACGGACAAGGCTTCAGACTCAGTCTATCTCTGATTGCCAAAGAGAAGACTTTGATTCTCCAGATGCTCTCAACTTGTCAACTCAGAACAACAATCTGGAAGATGAGCGCGAAAATTAGGCAGCACTGCGGCGCTCTATCAGTTAGATAGTTTCCCAAGAGGCAGAGGGCGAGTCACGCCAATAAAGACAGGCTTAAAGAAAATCGCAGAGTTGTGATGGAGAAGTTCCCAGGTTCAACGCTGAGCAGGGTGTTGGGAGGCTCAGTATCTTCAAGATACCCATCACCTTCAAGATTCTGACATCTTCATCGAGATGCACGGAGTGGAGCGCCAACTGGTGTCACTAACGTCTCCATAACTGACAGTTCACTCGAAGACGTCTTCATCAACGTCGTGCTCAAGTACGATAAGATCGTCGACGACGATTAGACGGTGAGATGAAGTTAGTCACGGTCGACAACGACGATGAAGATGAGCAGTTAAAGGTAGATGAGCCTCCGATTATCATCATCGACAATCCGCTTCCTCCAGCATAGGAAAAATTCGATAGCGTGATTGAGAAAGACCACTAGAGTATCATGTCGGAGGAGATCATGAAGCGCAAGGACGACGAGAAGAATGATAGTAATTTAACTCTGTGATTAGTAATTGCACCCGTACAGGTCAATCTGAAGCATAGGATTATAGAAAATAACAATATATGAAGAAACCCCACAGCTACTATTGCCATCGGACCCAAGCCTCCACGGACAGCCTGCCAAAGGGGTACTAGGTGATCGACAAGATCGGGGAGGGCGCTTTCGGGTAGGTCTACAAGGTGTTCAACATTTAGACTTCCAGCATCCAGGTCATCAAGAAGAACAAGGACGAAAGCGCATACGCTCTCATGCACCGCTAGAGTGAAATCATGAGCGAAATGGAGAACAGTGACGGATTCGCAAGGATAAAGGTCGACGATCGCGACAACGGGTGCCTGGTCATGACCCTCCTCGGCTAAAACCTGCAGGACATCGTCGACAAGTCCTCCATATGCCTCGTCGACGTCAAACGCATCGCCTACCAGTGCCTCCTCAGGCTCAAGGAGCTCCACGATAGGGGATTCGTGCATCGCGACCTAAAGCCCGAAAACATACTGATGGGCAATCAGAATAGCCCCCACAAAATTTACATCGTCGACTTTGGACTCTCCAGCACCTACAAACGAACAGTTGTTACGGCCCGCAAGATCTATACCGGATAAATAGGCACCATTAAGTTCTGTCCGCTTGCATCTCACTATGGACTGGAGCAATTCCCCAAGGACGATCTTTAAAGTTTGGGATACTTGCTGATCTACGTAGCTACTAAGAAGCTTCCTTGGAGTGGCTTACCAAAATAGTTGTAGCAGGCTGCCAAGTATCAGTAGATAAGAAGGCGTAAATAGAGTGTGGATATTGAGACTCTGTGCCAGGGAGTGGGGTGCTCAAGAGATACTTCAAGCTGATTAAAGGCTTGAAGATAGGCGCACAGATCGACTACACTTCCTTGCTTGAGGTCTTCAAGATCTAGTGCAAGTAGATATACTGCTACAGTTTCTGCACTTAGAAGTGCTTCGCGAAGATGAAGGAATGCCCCGAGAGCGAAATAAGCGAGTAGGGAAACATCAACTAAAGGACTCCTAACTTCTAAGCTCTTTTAAAGAAGAACAAGCAGCCAGCTTCAATCAAGAAGTGACAAGACTATATATATATATTTAGCGTTTTTGATTTTGTGTGTACTAATCTAGCGATAATCGGCAAATCGGTAGTTTGGGCGTGGCGTTTCGGAGTGGTGGCGAGTGTAGCGTAAGATGGCAGGTAGATTTTCTAGTTCTTATAAAAAATCTATATATATCACTGTTATTGATGAGCAGCAACCGTCTGATAGTTCCTTTGCTCCTGCTATGCCTCCTCCCGCTCGCACTACAGCAATGCCAGCCTTACTATCCCCGCATGTTCTGGAATCCCAACGCAAAGTAGATCGACACTCGCTCCATCGACATGATCTTCATGTTCAATACCAACGTCTCCTGTCCTTACAGCTACGTCCAGATCTACGACCACTCCAGCATCTACAAGTTCAGGTGCACTGAAAACAAAGTGGAGACCAAATTCGACAATGGAACCGTCGAGTTTGTCACCTTTGTGCAGAAGTGCTTTGCCTATGTCGTCAAAGACGCTGAAATCGAGTAATTCAAATACAGGATTTACGGATCAAAATACATTACCTCCTTGGAGGATGAACCTTCGGAGGAGTTTTTAGTCGAGTATCCCATAGTAGCTTTTTTATTATATAGAATGGGCTTCCCCTTCGGTTTGCTGTTATCTCTGACTGGGGACCAATCCTAGTCAAGCCTTACAAGCCTCTAAATGACACTTTGGACTACATTTTGCAGAAGCGAGTGAAGGAGAGGGAGAGCGGAAGTGGCAACGAGTGGCGCATCAACGGTCTGATTCTTAACGGAGATTATGCTACAACCTGGAGACGGACAACTGCCAGATGTACCTGCTGTTCCTCAACGAAACTAGCAGGATTTCTAGATTCTGGCCGATCCTGACGACGGTGGGCAACCACGAAAGTACACTCCCTAAGAGCATGTACCTCTTCGAGAACAGCTTCGTCATCGGCCGCCTCTCCACTGCCGACCACATCTACGAGAGAGTGCAGACCTATAGATTCGTCAACCGCACCACCTTCGTCTTCTTCGACCCCTTCCTCGAAATCTACAACAATAGCTCCCCCCAGAACTACTCTGTCATGAAGACTTCCATCCAGCAGCACCTCATCGAGGCCAGAGAGAAGTTCCCCGACGAGTTTGCCATCATGGCTTCGCACTATCCAGTCATGTGCTCGCAGGACGATCCGCACTGCAGGGATGCAATGAAGAATATGCCCGATCTCTACGAGTGGCTCTCCACTCCCTACAAGGGCAAGGGACTCGTCGATCTCTACATCGGCTCCCACATGCATCAGTACGAGCGTATTTGGCCCTTAGTCAACAACAAGTTCGTCAATGAGTCTTCTCCCTACTACCGCGGCAGACTGGCCAACTTCGTGGAGGCGGTGGGCGGAGTTAACTACTTCATCATCGAGAAGTACTACTAGCCGGAGTATTTCAGCGTGTACGCTACCTACAACCTGACAGGGATGGGCATCATGACCATCTCCGGAAACTCAGTCAACACAAAGGAGACCTTCCAGATCCACTACAAGCACATCATCACTCCCAAGACTTACGAGGAAGTGGATGAGTTCATCATCACCAACAAGTTCAAGGACTAAAGATCGGGGAAGAACCTTTTGATTGAAGAGTGATGGCTTTATCATTTGAATACTAGTTGCGTAATATGAAGATGGATCATGAGGAGAGAAGCTCCATAGACTCGAACTTGCTGATTCGCGAGCACAAATCACTGATAACGTTCCATAAGGATTACAAATTGCCCTACAACTTCATCTATGCCTTCTGACTCATCTCCTCGCAAGCCGCACTAAGCTTCTACTGTTCCTTTTTGAATGTTTCAAGTGCGTTTTCCACTTTAACCCACCACGTCTGCAGGCACCTCTTGCACTCCTTTTCAATTTCCATGAACTTGGTCCTGTCTAGCTCCGCTTACAGACTGGAGTTGGTGTCACTCATCTCGCACAGTTCTTCCGAAGAGGCTACTGTCTTTCCGAAGCTGATCTGCGGCTTCAGGCGGAGTATGCTTGAAGCCTTAGGGGAATTTTGAATGCGTGAAGTTTCCAGTATGCTTTGCGTTATCAATTTCCTTAGTCCTTGAGCTTGTATTGTTCGCTTGGTCCCTTTCTGACGGTCTTGGCAAGTTCATTGAGTTTGAGACTGATGGCCTCGATTTTGAGAGTGGTTTCCTATGTGGAGGACAGTATGCGAGCTTATATTCGTTTTTCTAGTTCGCTATACAGCTACTCGTTCTTCCTCATGAAGGTGATATAATTTTTGCTGTTTTCTTCCTCGAGGGCGATTTCTGTGATTTCGGTGATGTAGCCATTGATCTCCTCGACTAGTTGGGGAAGTGTAAGTGCCTCCGGGGACTACCGGTACGATTCGTCCCTGACCTCCATGCACTGTCTGAGCTGTATTTGGAGTTCGTCTTTGAAGAGGGGGGAGGAAACTATCTGTCTTACTAAATCTTCGATGCTCTCCATGCTTATATATTCCAATATAAGCATTTCACTGGAAAAGTATGTAATCGAGAGAAATAATCCGCAAGTCCTGTATATTGCGAGTACTCTTGGGCGGAGTGGAAGGGATTGGGAGGGAGAGTGACGCTGCTTTTGTTTATAATGTTCGGTTAAGGGTACTGCATTTTGATTCACATTATTTATGTATAAATTACAGCTAATTGGATTATTGGTTGCTGTCTGCCTCGCGCAGGGCTCCTCCAACGCATACTTCCTCACTCCTCCCCTGCCGCCCACCGCATTCACCGGCCAATACTACACCGTTCAGCTCAGAGTCATCGGCATGAGCAACCCCACCTTTTCCTTCGATAATGTACCCTCCTGCTTCACAACCGATCCCAACGGCACCATCCAAGGCTACCCCGACCAGATAGGCTCTTTTCCCGTCAGGGTCCACTTCCAGTCAGTGGTAGACTACGGCTACAGAGACATCGTGCTCAGAGTTGCCCGCCCTATCGATGGCAGTGATCAGCGCATCAGCGACCCAGCAGCCAAAAACAAGGGAAAATTGGCAATTATCAGCAAAACGCAGTACCTGACCTTCCTAGTGGGGGAAGAAGTCTACGTAGCCTTGGTGGCCATCAACGGGCAAGAACCCTATACCTGGAGCTATATAAATCTTCCACCCCGGCTGGTAGGAAACGCAAGCGGAATTGTATCAGGCACAGTCGACCAGGAAGGCTATTATACCTTTTCTGCTTCTGCTTGTGACAGCCTGGGAACGACTGCTGACTCTTATTTCACCCTTAACATCCAGCCAGAAACAGCGACGGGATTATCCTTCGCGGAAGTACCCAACATCGTCCCAATCAGGTATAACCTGCAGCAGGTATACGACCAGCAAATCGCAGCCACTAATGTTCTCTTCGACGCTGTTAAGGCTCTCCATCAATCCCAAAATGATGTAAACTATGCAGAGGATACACTCAATAAGACCGCTTTGGCCAAAGATTAAGCAAACAAACAGTATAATTCAGCTTAGTCTAAATGCAAGAATGCCCTAGAATAAAAAAACAATGCAGTTACTAGTCAGGCAAAAGCTGCAGAGATACTGTCTAATTCTCAAAAGATGGTTGAATTAGCCTTTACAAAATATAAAAATGCAGTTAAAGATGCATCTTCTGCCGAATCATACGCAATATAAGCCGAAAATAATGCAAAATAGATGCAAAAAGTGTTGAACTCAGTAAGTAGTGAATTCATAGAAGCGCAAACTGCATCGTTTCAGGCTTCCTAGGTGGCAAAAACTGCACTCAATGCGAACATCAATGCCAGAAAAGACTACAATATCGCTTTTAGCAGTTTCTCTGCACGAAAGCAAGACCTCCAGAATGCCACTAACGAGCAACAGCAAGCAGCTACCATCGTCTCTAAACTTACACTGCAGTCAATTTGGCAAGAATGCTCAACGATAATGCTCAATCCAACCTGACCTCGGCTCAGGACATTTACGAACTCACCAATGCTGCACTAGCCAACGCCAATGAGGAAGTCTCTCAAATCCAAAAAATGCACAAGGAAGCTGCTGACTAGCTGGGAACTGCAGAGTACAACCTTCAATCAGCCATCAGCACCCTCTACGTAGCGCAGGCAAGGAAGGAACAGGCAGACAAGGCCACCTAAATTGTACGTTCGCAGACCACTTCACAAGCCAGAGCCTAGATGTTTGCTGGATGCGATCAGCATGCATATCCTACTTTCGCAGGAAGCGCCACCATAACATCATCATCTAGCAACGGATTTGAGCTATCTTCAGGCCACTTCCTCATTTTCGGGTAATGCACCCAAGGTGAATAGGGCATAACTGTAGGAGAGGTAATAAACTATAGAGGCTATCTCAGGAATGGTCTTATACAGTGCACTTCCTTTAGCAAAAATTCATGATTCTGTATCATTTTTTCGCTCTGCTATTATCGGCGAGGATAGTATTTAATTATAATTTTGGAATGGTGAAACACTTTAGCGAGCAGGTGCGACGAGAGAGGTCTACCAGGGCGACAAGATCGCCGAAAAAACAGAACTGCTGAGAAAGCTGAGGCGCAGGGACCTGGTGCGTGACACCAAGCGAAGCTGTCTCAAGCGCAAAGTAGAATACAAACCACCCAAAATGAACGTCTACGAATTCATCGTTTCAACAGCAGACAGAGGCTCGGGAAGGACTTCGACGAAACAGCTAAAGAAGTGCACTCCTACAAGGTGGCACTGCAGAACACACAAACCGTCCTCAAGCAGCTGGAGGAGATGAAGATCAAGAACGAGAGGCCGGCTGACTACCTAGTGGAGATGTACAAGTCTGACAAGCAAATGTTCAAAGTGAGGAGGCACCTGACCGAAAAGAGGAGGAAATCAAGGAGAAGATGCAAGGCAAGGACTGGTAGAGCAAGAACAAACGCAGGGAAAGGCCAAGAAGAAGGCATAAGCCAAGAGGGAGAAAAGAAAGTGAAGCTGGCAGTAAAGCGCAACGTGGGCAAACCCAAGGCCAAGATGACCAAGGTCAATGGTAAAAATAGAATTAAAAAATGATTGATTGCTTTATTCATAAGAAGTACATATCAGTTGACAAATTTAGATGTTTCGGCTGCAACAGCTTCAGGTCCTTAATGTTTGGCAAAATAGCTACTGGCTCAGCCTGTTGCGGGTTAAAACAATATTTTTGCCTTTGTTTAGATTCAAATCTTTCTGAGATTGCTGGTCTCTACTCCCTGTGTTCTCTAGCTTCTTTGGGGACTGTCTATTTCCTTTTAGGTATTCTACTCAGTGTCCACTCTACTTCCTATATGCTCAATCGGCAGGACAAGGGTCTGTTTGGATCTCTTCTTTTTCTATTCATAGTACTTTATGATGGACTCAAAGTACTTATTAATGTGGGAGCAAATGGAGCCTTCCTTGCATTTCTTGTGGAGGATCGTAAACTTTTCTCTGAAGGTGGGCTGACAAGCCTACAGGCGAATCAGTTCCTAGATCTTAAGCTCCAGGTCAGCAGTCATAGCGTCCTCAAATCTTTCAATCTTCGCGTTGCTTTCCACGCTCTCCTCACAGGAAGTCTTGAGCTTAGCCTTTCTCAGACATCCAGACACTCGCTTTAATGGCCTTCCCTATAGTAGTTCTTCCACTTCTAGGGAGCTTCGGATGTTGGGAGTAGCGCTTGAGATGGGACTATAAGAGCTCTGCATAACAGTTAGGTGCTGGTTGAGATTATAAGATGATTATTTAGTGGCATATGATTACTTTATGGTTGATTCCTTAGCCATTGATTACTTAGCCGTTAGTTCCTTGATGGTTGATTATTTGGAAGTTTCTTATTTTTTTGCTGCTTATTTGGAGGTTGCCTATTTGACTACTAATGCTATTTGCTATGCCTATTTCTCAGAGATAACTTATGACTTCAAGTTAGCGATGATCTTCTTCTTCCAATTCTTCAGCTTTTCCTTCTTTATCTGATTCTATGGCGCAGTTGTCTTGATTAGGTCGTCGAACATGGCTATGGGCCTATCTGCTCTCGCGTTCTGTGCCTAATTACATCACGACTGTCCAGGGCATTCAGTTCTGCCTTATTCTTTGCCTTGCTCACTTCGTTTATCTACAGGAGATATTGCTAGTTGATTTAGATGGAATTGCGATCGCCTCTCCAATCTGAGGAGCGGATGTTTTTCCACTCGAGGCCACTCCTGGTCTGCTTGTGCCTGAGGTGGGGATTGATGGTGAGACTGTAGACATGCTAGAGGCTGCATTGCTTTTCAGCCTTTATCCGGGTGAGTTCCTTGTTGAGCTTTTCGATAAGCTAAAACTACAGCTTCTTGTGGGAGTAAATCGAAGACATCTTTTAGCTGCGTTCAGTGTTCTTAATCGTTTACTTCTCCTCTTCCTCTTCTTCACTACTTAGAAGATCTTGTAAGCCAGTGGTCTTCTTCTCAGCAGGCTTAACGATTGGCTCATATGGATCACTATCGTGATGCAGCTGTGCCTCCTCCTTTGAGCCTTCGTGGAAGTTGTGAGCAGCTGCTGATGAGCTTATTTGGAGAAGTGGAGACGATCGACCTTGACTTCTTCCTTTTTGGGGGAGACTTCCTATCTGATTGGCCTTCCCGACTATTTCTTCACCATTTTCGTCGGTCTTTCTCTGCTATTTCTGCGCATCTATTGTTCATTGTGATATGAGTCTCCAGCGTTTTAATTTTGGTGAGAGAAGTTATGTTGTTTCTCTATTTCAGCCTTTTGGACGCTTCGGCCAATCTCTATGATGAGTTTTTACCCACACTGAACTCAACATTCTTCGATGAGTTTTTGGTGTGCTCGCCTGCGTAGGCTTAATCTTCTTGCGGTTTAGCTTATCATGCTAATCTTCTTCCTCATGCCCACTTAGGTTTTCTATAGCTTATCTATGGACAAATGATTCCCCACCATGTAGTCATCCATTCTCTATTCGGTTTGCACGTAGTTTTATGCTGACTGAGTGGCCTTCTGCTTAGAGTAGTATGATTAGCTTTTTATGGGTCGTAAATTTGCTGTCGACATTGTAGCGAACGTATTTCTTCTTGTCTGCTTTGGCTATGGTATCGTGGTCCTTGCTGTCCTTGTCGAGATCGTTGAAGCTCATGTATGAAATTCCATCGTTTGATTGCTTTCTCCTCCAGGAGTTACTCATGTAGCTACTTTTTCTAATTTGATGGCTGGAATTGAGGTTGAGGATGTCTTCGTTGACGGCCTCTGCCGCTTAGTTGCTCTACTTTGCCTAAATGCTCTTTTCCTTTTCCTTCTCACTGCAGTCTAGCAGTGTCTTTTGGCTCTTCTGGGGGTCCTCTTTTACGCTGCATGACTTCTTGGTCTTCTATTAGCGTAGCAGTCTCTTCACATATTCAATGGAAGCCTATTGTTCGACCATCCTAAAGTTTAGCTTCTCTATTTGGTTATCCCTTAAGGCAAGCTCGTGGATCAAGTGGCCTTATCTCTCGTTGTTGTTCAGTTATTCTCTTTTCATATTTTCAAGAGCTTGGCATTTGAGTTCAGTTTCCTTTAGCTTTTCCTCGTAAGTTCTGAGATATTCATCAAGATTGAGGTCAGTCTGAACCGCTGACTATTGCATTTTGAAGTATTTCTCTTCTAGTTATTTGAAATAGGCTTCTTTTTCTGCTAAGTATTTTTCCATCTCCTGCTCCTTCTTCTTGTACTTTTCGATGAACTCCTTGAACTTATCGATGATGAGTTTTTGAAGTTGAAGTTTTTGAGTTGGATTTCCTCTGGAAGTCGGAGAAGGAGAAAGTGCCTCGACTTGGTTGACTTTGCCTACTTTTCGAGCTAGGAAGTCGTTAGCTTCGCTCTGCTGTTCTGGAAAAATGCCAAAATCTCCTGCAGCTAAGGCTCATAGGAGACATAGTTAAAGATGCTGTTCTTGTCCTTAGACTTTAAGATGTAGTTGGTGATTTCGTCGTTTTTTGCAGGGAATTACTCAACGTCAGTCTTGTGATTAAGCTCCTAAAATATAGATTATCTGAGCAATTCCATTCTGTTCCGATGGATTCTTTTGCCCTTTTCCATTTTTATTTGTTCCAAAATGCGGTGGTCTTCGAGGTACCTTCCGTAATTCTAATTAAAAAGCGGAATCCCGCCTAGTTTATTCTTTTTCGCTTATTTCAGCACGTTAGTGAGACTGGGCATGCCCTCTTCCGCCTTCCCCACGCTATCCTCCGTTTTCTCGTTATTGGCATTTTTGGTTATCTGCGTTAGCGCTAATTTGGCAGTGCGCTCGAGGAGAATGGCGATGAGTGAGTTATAGTTCTGGGCGATGGTCTTGCAGAGCTGGTAGAGATGCGGAAGGTTAGCTTCCTGGTAGATCTTTTCGAGCATGGCGAAGTGGTTGAAAGTTTCGGTGGTGGCCGTCTTGACCTCATTCTCGGTGAACTTGTGGCCCATGGCCCTAATATTCTGCGAAACATCCATGGCCTTCAGCTGAGATGCATAGAATATACTCCTATGCTCGTTGGAGGCCCTTTCCAGCGCGTCTTCCATAATAAATTCTATTCTCAATTCATTAAAACAATATCCATACGCCCCAAATATTCCTCCACCCTCTATCTATCCTCGCGCACATACACCACACTGCACAATTACTCCCTCTTGAGTTTGGGTATGGCATGTATGGGTGTTAATTGGGTGAAAGTTTGATTGGAAATCTTCACTAATCGACAAATCATTCTAGCTTAAGCAAGTTCTCAATGGCCTTGCGCTCCTCCAAAAGCTCGTTAGCAGTGGCAGTGAGTCTAGTCCTCTGGGCGGGAGTGATGTTAAGTCCGTTGACGACGCTCCACTCCTTGTTTCGACGGTCACTGGGAAACTGTAGAACAGACCCTCAGGAACTTGATAAGTGTTTCCGTTTGACCAAATACCGAAGGAGACCCAATCGTGTTATGGCCGAGGAACCAGCTCCTCATGTGCTCAAGAGCAGCGTTACCAGCGCTGGCAGCGCTAGAAAGTCCTCTGTTCTCGATGATCTCAGCTCCTCTCTTCTGGACGCGGGGGATGAAGGTCTTGGTGTACCATTCCTCACCGACCAAATCAAGAGCAGGCTTTCCCTTGACTGTGGCCCAGGCAAGATCGGGAGACATAGTGGGAGAGTGGTTTCCCCACACAACAACCTTGGCGATGTCAGCGACAGCTGAACCGGTCTTCTCAGCAACCTGCCAGACAGCCCTATCGTGGTCAAGGCGGGTCATGGCTGCGAAGTTCTTCTTGGGGAGGTCCTTGGCGTGGGTGGCAGTGATGAGGGCGTTGGTGTTAGCAGGGTTTCCAACAACGAGAACGCGCACGTCGCGACTGGCGTATTCGTTAAGGGCCTTGCCTTGAGGAATGAAGATCTTAGCATTGTCCTTGAGAAGATCTCCACGCTCCTGTCCCTTTCCTCTGGGCTTGGCTCCTACCAAGAGAGCAGCCTCCACATCGCTGAAGCCCACCTTGAGGTCATCAGTGCAGACGATACCTTGGAGGAGGGGAAGGCGCAGTCTCCGAGCTCCATAGCGACTCCCTTAAGTGCCTTTTGGGCTTGAGGGATATCGATGAGGTGAAGGATGACGGCTGGTCGTAGCCGAGCATGTCTCCGTGGGCGATCCTGAAGAGGAGGGAGTAGCAAATCTGTCCTGCGGCACCAGTAACAGCCACGCGGACGGGCTTCTTGGCGAAGGCGAAGGAGGCAAAGGCCGACTTGGTCAACTGCTTCATCATTTCAACTCAATTAATTATATCCAACTCACATATCTTCGCTTATTAACTGATTATCCTACCATATTCGCAATCAGCTTTGGATATGGAGTTACTTAACCGTTCACTAGAATACTCTAGTTTATTATTACAGTCATTCGAAGGAACCAAATTTACGCCTTATCGGATGTATGCATATGTTCAGCGCATTTGGTCGTGTTATTATCGACAAGAGGTGGTCATTTGGCATTTAGGGTGCTTGAAGGATGGCTTATACATTGTAAACACTGAGATTATATTTATTTATGCGTTCTTTGTACACATACGACATCCCGGGTGCCAATCCCACCATCCGGTACTACTAGAAGTCGCTGATCAGGCAGCGCCACGAGGAGGAAATCGACCGCTTCGGAAACAAGCAGAAACGCATCATCGACTGGTATCATCCCCTCGCAAGACACGTGGAACCAGTCGACAAAGAGGCCTTCCCGTTGAATACCACCCTCTTCGACCCAAAACTCACCCAGCAGACTCCTCCCTGCCTCTCCTCCTCGCGCACGCTCCTCCAGTCACCGGTAAAATCACATAAGCTGACCTCAGGTTAAATAAAAGTTCAATCCTCACTCAGTCCGGCCGTAATTCCTATAGAAGAGCAATCTGGACGACAGTCCTTACTTCCCGCACAAGTACAGGGACTATGACCGCGAATACCCCAACAAATGGACGGGGCGACGCGAGTGGAAAGACGACTCCCTAGAGAAGGTGGACCTGCCGCCAGTCTCCAGCCAGTATTACCCCAAGTGGAGCTGAACCTTTGATAATAATTATCTCATTAGGCCACTTTGCATTAATTTTATTACCGTGCCTCCTTACATCCAATAATCTATTTACTTGCCAATATTATATCCCACCCGTCCGCCCTGCAGGCGAGCGGTGGAATTGAAGGGCAGGCAGAGGGTGAATTATAAAGTATAAAATGGGCTAAATAACGATCATAAATATTTTGGATAAAATCCGATCCATCTGCAAGGACTGCACCTCCATCGCCCTCCCCGAACGTCCCAGCACAGCAGACCCCACTGCCCACCTCGATAGCTACCTCAAGGCACTCGAATCCATCCGTCTCGAGTTCATCAAGCATCGCACTCTCGAAGAGGAGTATGCCAAACTGGAAAACCTCCTGCAAAAAGGAGAAACTGAGATCAGGAAACGCGTAGGCGTATGATTGCCACTATGAAGATAGAAAACCAACTGAAGCTCTACACGGACACGCTCAAGACCCAGCTGGAGGAACTGGAGAGGGAGAAGGTGGACCTGCTGGAAAACACCAAGACCTACATCAAGCAGCTCAAGAAGACCAACGAGAGCCTCTTCATCGAACTTAATCTGGAGATCAACAAAAATAAACACATCAGCTCAGATAAAAGCCACCAGAAAAGCGCCTCCAAGAGCAGGCAGAAGGCCTCCAATTCCAAGATATCCAAGTTCAACCGCAGCCAAGCCACCACAAGTCAAGCGTGAAAAAAGTCTCAAAGAAATCATCAAGACTGAGTACATAGAGCGTGATCCTTCCAGCAGCGGTCGGAAACGAGTCAAATACAACTAAGCTAAGCGGGAGGTGCACGAAACGATCAGCGACATGGAGGGATAGCAGTTGCTCACCAGCCACACTCAAAGACGCATCAAGTGTCCCACCAACACAGTTCCAAGAAGAAGGAGAAGGGGAGCCACATCAACTCCAAGAAGAAAACTAACCACCTGTTTTCGAATCCCAACTTTCCCACCTTCTTCCAGAACAGCAAGAAGAAGGTCAAAAAGGAAAAAGAAATATTTGGGCAATCACCCACCAGGGACAAGAAGAAAAATCTCATCCAAAGTAGAGTTCAAAACCCCTCCCGCTGTCTGTGGAAGGATAAAAAGCTCAATAGATCAGTCTATTCAGTCCTCTCGATGGACCACTCCAACCAAAAGGAAACTATCTGATACATCTTTTAATTTTTTCTACCATAAGCATGCATCAACATAAATTTTAATTTACCTCATTGATTTGCGTTCCACATCTTTATCTTTAGGCAGTGGACGACTGGTTTTAATTCTACCATCAGTATAAGATAACAATCCAGCAATTAATTTGGTTTATTCTTCGATTTTCGTTTTTGGTGTGGGAGTTTGGGGAAAGGGAATAAGTGTTACATCGCAGTGACGTAATAAAGCAGCTGGGTGATGCAACTATGGTTTTATTGCATTTACATATCTGCCCACTCTTCCCAATAAAGAATAAGCCCCAATGATCAACTACTCAGACTACTAGTTGCCCGAATCCCCTCTCCCCTTCAGCCTCTCCATCCCCCTCCACCCCTTCCCGGACTCCCTCCTCCTCAACCAAAATCCCTTCCCCCCCTCCCACCACCATGATTGGCTCCAAGAAATAAAATCCCCGACATCATCCACTCGCCTATCTGCCTCGACTTCGGAGAAACGATAGAGTCGGACTTGCAGCTCTCCCCTAGCCTCATCAACCGCAGGAAAGCGGGCTGAAAGCAGCCTGCAAAAACCGGCGGGAGGGAAAGAGAGGACGAAGAATGAGACAAAGAACATCCCCAAGAACTTCGGGAAAGGCATCATCAGCTTCATTGAGAAGAACGAGAAGAAGGTGCGTGCGTTGCTTCGGCAGGAGAAGGCCACTTACAGCTGTTTTATTGCGATGATGCGTGAGAGAAGAAGAGCATTAACACAATCTGCGACCTGCGCAGACTGTGGACGCATGAGACTTACGGAAGATGCTCAGGATCATCAGCAATCTCTTCTTCCGCAAGCACGCCCTCCACTACATCTTCAACTCGCGCATCAGCAACTACACTAGCCACATCAAATACCGGCAGACGCTTTGGAAGGCAGTCCAAAACCCCAACGATTTCAACCGTATCAAAGAGTTTTGATATTCTAATTCTATCTTAATACCCTTCCTATTGAACGTTAAGATGGCCGAGCAGCTAAATTTCGCCTCCATCAATCACAAGATTTAATCATTATATGCTTGGAACAGTAGTTAAACGATACAAGCCGACTCCAATCCACCAATAACTCCATGGGCTTCTTAGGTGATGAGGATAGGCGAGAAATGCAGGCGATTCAGTATAAATGAGTTATATGAGATTCTGCCATTTTATTACAGATTATTTTGGATATGAGCCGAGCAACCAAGCCCGTCACCACCGCCAAGCCACTCCCGCTGGGAAGCCGCCCGCCCTCACCTGGAAGGAAAAGCTTATGCCCTAGGAGTACGAGCAGCTCAAGAACGTATTCGACTTGTTCGACGAGGACCACTCGGGACTCATTGACCCCGAGGAAATTAACAAGATCATGGACGAGCTGGGAGAGTCGCGCATTGGCACCTTCACCTTTGGCTTGATCGAGAGCCTGAAGGGAAAGGGAAAGCCGATCAACTTCGACGAGTTCCTGGAGCTAGTTTGTCCGAAAGTAGGAGAGGTACGGACCAAGGAGGGCATAAGGACCATCTTCAACCATATCGACAAGCAGGGCGACGAGATGCTGGACTTCGAGGAGCTGAAGCACTCGCCAAGTTATCAGGAGATGGCTCCAACGACGAGGACCTGCTCGAAATGCTGCACTCCATCTACGTCAACCGCGAAACCACCTCCAACGAAAGCATCACCTTCGATGAGTTCTACAACCTCGTCTCCAAGTTTTACAAAAAGTGATCCACCAGATATTAACCATTTACACATACAGCACTCTGGCTTTCTTATATCTTCGGAGAATGTTTGGATCGTACCTTGAGGGATGATGGGTATTTTGGGTGCTGATTGTAATGATATCAATGTCTGGCAATAACAACAACAGCAAGAAGGAGTACATCGACATTCCTCTCAACGTGGAGGAGACACCGCTTCACCTCTACGAGCGCTTCACCACCTACAAGTTCCCCGCCGACCCCGTCGACCTCGGCTTCGACTTCATCACCCGCCTCGACGACGCAGTCCGATCCAATGACCACAAGAACGAGTTGCTCTCCCTCTACCTCAACTACTACCAGCCCGCCAACGCGCAACGCTTCCAGGATAAGGACTGGCCCGCCAGCTTCGAAATTGAAGGTAGCAGTTCCACCACTTAGCCAAATACGAGGATAAAGATTTCAATGCCAAAGTGCAGACCCTCTACAACGAACTCAGACTGCGCAACCAGTTCGAAAGACTCAAAACCTACGAGAATTCTCGAGTTTTGGATGTGGCAGAGTAGGCCTGGGAAAACTACGAGTCTATCTTCACAAGAGAGAGCAAGGAAGTGGTGATCCCCGCAATCGTTGCCTGGGAGATCCTGGAGAATTCCTCTTCCAGCTGACCCGCTACCACCAGCTCACCCAGACCTGGGCTGACAAATCCTAAATCGACGCCAGCGTCTTCGGCCTTGCCCAAAGCAGAAAACTGTTGCAGGGTTTGGTAGCCTTGACTGCAAGAGAGGACATCCGCAGCACCCCCAGTCGCTAGAACTTGGCTACTTCGCAGTGGTGCCTTAGCTCCCTCTAGGTCTACGAGGGCAACTACAAGCAGGCGCTGGAGACATTGTCTCGCATTTCGCTGACTGACTTGTCAATCTACTCCCGATCGATCGGAGTTCTGCTTGCATTGTTCCTCACCGCCAGCTACGCCTACTTCATGCTGGAGCAGTACAAGTAGTCGGCAAGGCTGGCCGAAATGTTCCTGGTCTTCTTCCAGAAGAACAAGAAGTACTTTTCAGGAGTGATTGGGGAGGCATCGTTACTCGCCAGTTCGAAAAACTTGCCAGTCTCCTCTGCCTCAGCTACATCTTCCTCGAGGAAAAACCCAAAACCATCATCCTATAGGTGTTCAAGACCACCACCATCAAACTGAAGGACAAAGTCCACAGAGAAAGGCTTGTGACAAGTACACCAAACTGAAACAAAACGACACCTCCACCTTCCTCAAGCTTTTCCACCACGCTGCACTTCCTTCCCTCATCACACCCGTAAATCCTGCATAACATAGACTTAGGCAGTGCAATAGTTGGTGCTTGGCCGATTCCGCGCCCTCCAGACCATCACTCTCAATACTATCTGCAGCATTACACCCAAATCACTGTCCAAAAAGTTGCCTCGCTCCTCAAGATCAGCTAGTCTTAGTCTTGGCTCGCATCGAAAGCTTCAACAAGGTCTCAACTGGCGGTGCTCCTTGGGACCGCTCCATCATGGAACCTCTGCTCAGCCAGACACGCAAAGTGCACGTAGAGGTGGCTGAGGGAGTGATAAAGCTGGACACTGATGAGACCAACGCCCACGAAGGCTTCAACGAGTGGGAGCAATACCGTAAGGAGATTTCCTGGCTCACTGAAAAAGTCAATTCCCTTTGATCTGTGTAGACCTCATTCAATCACATCACATCCTAAAACAGCAGCTATGCACGTATAAAAATGTTGAAACGATCATGTTCTGCGCTTGCGACGGGAGTACTTCTAGTAAATCTTGAAGGCCTCCTGGGTCTTCTCTAGCGCGTGGTTCACCCGCTTCTTGAGACTGTCTCGCGCACTGACTCTTCGTTGAGCCGGTAGCTTGAGGTGGAGTAGTCCCCGAAGGATGATTTGTGGACTTTGGGGCGTGGCTGCGGGTGGTTGATAAGAGAGTAAGAAGTGCCGGCTGTAAAGGAGAGTTGCTGGAGTCACGCGAAGACACTGCCTGCAATACAATATTGGGCTCTCTTTGCGATCTGCTTCCTTCACTACTACTAGAATGCCGACTTTTTAGCTTCAATCTGCTCAGCTTTCCTTCCATTTCTGTCAGTCTCTTGTCCAGTCGCTGCGAGTGCTCCGACTTTTGCGTGTCTGAGTGGCCTTTGAGAGAGTTGCGGAAGCCGAAATGCGCATCTAGCAGTCTGTCCAGCGCTCCCTGGTACTCCGCTGCCAGTGCTTTCCTTTAATTTTATTCAGCTAGCTGGAAGTTGAGGCCAACGAAAAGCTTCGGCTCCCCTCCACTAGTCACTCCCAGGCTTTCCAAACGCAGCTCTGTGCGGATACCCGCCTCCGCCAGCTTCCCCAGACACTCCTGCAGCTTATCCCTGACAGCTGCCACGAAGGCACCCTCTGCTGTCCTTGAAGATTTTGCCAAAGCTTAAGGGACATACTCGTAGTCGAGAGTGAGGGAGCGTCCGCGCACTTCCTTGGCTCGGAGGACAGCTACGAGGAAGGGCGAGGCGGCCTGGATGAGCCGGTCCAATTTGCGCTGGAGTGAGGAGAAGGGCTGGTCGGGACGGGCAGCGTGGGAGACGCGCACGACTACCAGTTAGAAGGGCGGTTTTGGGCCGTCGAAGGGGTAGCAGTGCTCCTCCTCTATCGATATTATATATTTTTTCCACATTAATTATTAACCAGCATCGCCTCCGCAGTTCACAACAATACTGGTAATCTCCTAAATCTCCTCCCCACCACTTATAATCCCAGCTCAAACTGTACGGAAGCCTAATCTACTGAAAAATGGAGAATTTGAGATGGGTTGGGGTTGGGGGGTTGGGGTTGGGGTTGGGGGTTGGGGTTGGGGTTGGGGT
>NW_022204946.1:0-30028 GCF_008831285.2 Nymphaea colorata
ACCCCAACCCCAACCCCAACCCCAACCCCAACCCCAACCCCAACCCCAACCCCAACCCCAACCCCAACCCCGATCGTCCTAATAACGTTATTGATAGCAAGCTTATAATAAAAAGTATACTTAATAATGGGTAAAATCATAGTTATCACTTGACAGGTTCCACATTTTCTGGCTTCAGTTCTGATTTTTTTTATCTGGCTTAGCAGCCTGTATTAATATCGATCTTCCTTCTTCAAGTTTTATCTAAACTGGTTTCTTCTCATCGTTCTCCTTTTTGGCCTAATCGGCTTTGTTTTCTTCCAATTCTTTATCTGAAACTCTTGGGCTATGCTATTTTTTCCTAGGCAGTTTTCTTTTTATAATCTCCCTGGAGCTACTTGAAGAGGGGGTACAGGTTTAACAGCGTATTGAATTTCAATTTGCCGATAGACTCGTTCTGTGGATGATGTCCCTTTCGAAGCTGAGCTCCTGCGTTTTCTAGGCCAAAAATCTAGCTTAGACATGTTCAAGCTACCAACCACGTCACTCTCGTCCATAACTTCAATCAAAACGTTATCGACAGAGGCCGGACAGGCGAAAGTGAGATGCTATCCCTTCCATGTGGGTTGATGAAGCTTCGTATCGAGTTTTTTACTGGTTTCAAGCACTTCCTCCCCAATGGTCACCCTTACTGAGCAATTCATATCTCCAAAGGTGCGAATACTGTGCTTGAACTCGGCAGTTTAAAACCTGAAGTTGATGATATCCACCCTCTCCTCCCTAAAGGTGGCAGAAAGAGTGATAAAACCAGCAGATTTCCTATCATAGTTTAGGAAACATCTCAGAGAGATTGTTTGTGGGCTTTTTTGAACCGTTTGTCCTGGAGCCATTTCCGGACTTTTGACCTGGAGGGCATTGAGGTAGGGATCGAGATCGATGATTCCAAATCCGATGAGGCTGTCGGCTGTGCCTTTGTTGCTATCCATGAGTTCAATTTCGAGGCACCTGCCGAAGTATTTGTAGCAGCTGTTGACGGTGAACTTGAAGAAGTCACTAAATTTAGGATTTTTCCCTCCTTTTTTAACCACGGTGCCTCTGTGCTTCTGATTTGAGAATTTGATATTCACATATGGGTCCATGCTGAATACGGTGCTCGTCTCATGCTAGATGACTGCCTCCAGGACCGCCACCTCAAGCACACCGAAAACTGTCTCGCGTTTGGTGTTTAATTTCACTGAATCGATTCCTGAACTTCCACAGCCCATCCTAAAAATAATTATAAATCAATAAAAACACTCAGGGATTATTAACTTGCTTCTTTATTTTTTGGAGAGTGGACCTAGTCCGTGAAAAGTGATAGGAAATGTTATTATTAACTTTTGCAAATATTATTATTCACGCTCGCCAGTATTATAAATCGTGTACGATGCAGTATTTCGTAAGCGGAGGGACCAAGTTCAAGGCTAGTCTTTGGGTAAGTAGCTACCCGAAGGCCATCTAATTTGTAATAGGAGTGATGGTAAAAATGGTGAAATAAAAAATTTAAATAATATACTAGCGCATGGTAAAAGAAACAGTATTCCAACTCATACAAGAGCTTCAAAACTCCAGGAAAAGCTAAACCTATTTCCCAACTGTCATGTACTCCGCCAACCTGCTCATTCACATCACCATATATCTCTCAATCCCCTCACTCGCAATTATCAATATCGCCTCTCTTGCAAGCAATCCACTGCTCATACTCGTCCTAACCGCACTGGTCCTGGCCCTGCTCTTGTAACTCCTCATCTATCTACTCAAAAGAGTGCAATTGAACCTCGCGCATCAACTTTCCTTTTATAGATTCGTCATTTCGCCTCTAATTGCCTATAGTTTACTCCACGCAAGCAAAAACGGTACTCTTGGGCTGCCTTTTGCCCTTCTGGGGTTTGTGGGTAATAAAATATTCTCCTCTTTGGTGAGTCGAGTTGTAATATACGAACAGCACAGAAATTATACCCTCAATATAATGGAAACATCCATCGTATTCTAGTTTGACACTTTTTAGGCCTTGCTTATTTCCAATTGCTTCATTGTGGACAGCACGCAAATCGTTTTGCAGGATTGGCCTTGGGAAGTGCTTTGCTAACTACGTATCGGCATTTCCTGCATATTGAAAGTACAAAAATGTAATACAAGATTCTTCATTATGCGAACATAACGCATATAATCCTTATGTCTTTTTATGTTACAATCCTCATCATCTATAACAATCGGCCAGGATTCACCTTCGCCGCCATTTCTCCCTTACTTATCTTTATTTTCTTCGCAATCAAAAACAAGAAGAAGACCATATAAAACAACATATAACGATTGCTATCAATTGATCTACCTTTTTAAGATTTTCTTTAAGCTGCTGACTGTTTCTTGGTCTTGACCAGGCACGATTCCTCATCAAGCAGGAAAAGAAAGCTTGTCAACTATATCTTCGCCATTATCTCCCACCATAGAGGCAAATGCATGATGCCTAATTGTTAGCTTGAGAATCCAAGTGTATTTAATCATTAAAATAGACCCAGTAAGAGCTTAAAAACATCTCATCGAAAAGTATACTTCAGCTTACTCATAAAATCTTGAAAAAAATATAGTGGATTTTCGAAATCTATCACTCCAAGATGAATGACGACCTTTTAACTTCCTTCGTTTTCTTAAAATTTTATTCATAATACCTTCATAACAAAGCCAAGATGCAAAACCTGCTCAACGAAATCAAGCAGCAGAACCTGAGCCTGGCGTAGGAACTGTAGCTTTTCAGATACCAGGGGGTGTGTGTCAACATCCAGAACATTGATAACATCGATGTCATCAAGGATGATGAGATTTACATCGAGTTTCGTACCCAATCTATTAGGTAGAAAACGCAATGATCTCCACTCTCAATTGCATGGTCGAATTTTGGTCCGAGTTTAGCGAGGAAAAGGTAGATCTGGGCAAAATCATGAGCATCTCAGCCAAACTGTTCCCCTATAAGGCAAAAGTCTAAGAGATCTTTCAGGAACAACTTAAAATACAAAAATTCACTACGTTCAAAATACTAAAATTGTATGCAATTTATCTGCAACGGATTTTAAATAAATTCTAACTTGCTTCCAGAGTTGAAGATATCCAGACCATTATTTCTAACATTCTGAAGGATAAGCAAGACATGCAATATCGTAAGTCGTTGACTATATAGTTTCCAAAGAATCAGAAGCAGGATTTGTGGTTATTTGCTTGAGTGAAAGCAAGCTTGGAGACATCTTTATGGTGAACTAAAAGGCTTGTGACATATTTCGCTATACCAAAAGATAGATGCTAGGCTTGAGAGTCAATGCCATCATGCCCTCGGTAATCGCATAAATCCACGACCAAATTCTCATTGATTTTTTGAAGAAAAAAGAAAAAAGTACAACACAGATCAAAGGCTGCTCTTCGGTAAGGATGGAAACGGATACATCTTCCCAGTTGAGCTTCAACTGCAAAGAGCCAGCTTCTCTTCCAACGATTAATACATTTTCATTGCTTCAGTTGCCCCAGCAAGACTTCGAGCAGCTCCTGCCTATTGCATCGTAGACCACGAGGGTGAGATTACAGACTACACTGCTTCCTTTCGCAACATTTTCTTTAACAATTCGGCAAAGAAGAGCTACAATAGGAACATCCAAGAGATCATACCTGCCTACTTCGATTCGGAATACTCCGAAAAGTCAACCACCACCAGGCAATTCACTCAATACATCAACAATCGCAAGCTAGGAGAAGTTGAAGCCAAGTTTTAAATTGCTCCACTGATCGTCAAGACAGCCCATGAAGGTTTTTGGTCAAAATGTCATACAATAACGAGAAAACTGTATCAAACTATCGCAACCTTTGCTTCACTGATAATATGAAGCAACTCCTCATGAGGGGTGAAGCCATGGGGATGGAGAATAGCTACAATCATTTAGATAATAGTTATGGATTGTCAAAATAGCTTCGGAAGATAAATTTTAGATCGAATGGTCCTTAGTTCACTCTTCCCTTCCTCAGCTACCAAGACATGGCATATTTTGCCAATTCTACAGACATAAAGTCCTACGGGAAGGATGTGAAGACTATTCGGTTGGTCCAAAACCACTTCTAACGATTAGACTCAGATCAAAGCTTCCACAGCTAGTCTTTTGCCAACGACGACAAATTAGATGTGCGTGCCAAGATAGAGTAACTCAAGCATAAGTTCAATAAGCAGTAGGACCAATCCATCATCTTTGTCTTCAAGATCATTATTAACATAGTGATAATAATAGCCATCATAATTGCCTTCTTCACCTATGGTGTTTTTTAAGCTAAGCTTAGTAGTAAAAGTAATTCCTTCGAAGCTTCGACAACTAAAAAGAATCCTCTACTATCTTCCATAATACATCGTCAGTTTTACTTGTGCGAACGCTGGCATAAATACTGAATATTTTTTAAACCATCTGGAAGTGATCAAGCCGGTCCTGGTCAACAACATCTTGCAATCGAATATCAAACAGGTATACAAGTAGCAAATGATGCAGATAATCTACCTAAAATCTCCTAATTAGCTGGTCAATTTGCTGTAAACGAATACCTTTTCCCTTGCTTAAAGCGACTCCACGATCAATCGACTGTTGACCATTCTATGGAGCATACTAGTCGGCATCTCAATACTCTTCTTCCTCATCTTCATCCTCATGTTCTACTATTTCCACCAAATCCTCTTTAGCATATACACTCTTTTCCTTTCTCTCAAGTAGTCTTCGATCAAAAGGATAGAAGAGTCGTGCAGAGCCTTAATAGAGAAGATTTACTTCTAATCTCAGGAAAACGTGGAGAAAGATGAAGAAAAAAAGGCAATCGAAGGAGAAGACGAATAAAATTAATTGTAGAAGATAAAACAGTTCAAGAATATGAGCCGAAAGTAAGATTTCTATAACTTTCTCAAGCTTGTCGTCCTCTATTCTTCATAATCGGCTTTTCTTATCATGCTCTTCACAAGCAACAGCCAATTTAAGCTTTACCAGACATTGAAAGAATAGCATAACATCATGTTCGAAGTCATTCCTGCCTCTTCGATTGAATTCACAAAGTAGTCCTGAAGATAATAAACTCAATCTCCCTCAAAGTGGATAACAATTACGATCTCTATTATCAGGAACTGGAGATGACTGTCTTCAATTCAACAAGAACTCTCAAACTTCGCATTACTTGGACCTTCTCTATGGAAACATCTGCAAAAATAGCAATGTGTAAAGCCAAACATGGCCCTCTCCTGCAATACTTTAGGAAACGGCATATTAACGAGCGGAATAGCTTCAACTATGAACTTCATTGCTCAGTAGCTCAAGAATATTGCAAATAGGGCCAAAATTAGCAATGCTGAAGCGTAACTCATATGTAAATGTCTTCTTATATAGTTTCCCTACAATTTTCATTCATCAATCCGGCCCTTCTGGAAATCTAAGACAGCATGGAGGATAGCCTGCTTGAAAGGATCCAAACTCTTAGCTCCTTTTATTCATCGATGGTGGTTCTTCTCATCTGTCTCTACATCATTTACGACATCTATCTTCTGCTCTACCCGCTCAACAACATTGAACTGAAATCAAATTGACCAACTAGATGATTAGCCTCATGCCTGATAATGCTGGCAAGAAATAGACCAGCCAAAACAGCCTCAATAATGATAATTTATTTTACTAACCTATCAAATACCTATTTTTTCCAACAATCATACATGTAATAAGTCTATTTACCCATTTATTGCTTTCCGTCCTAATCTGCTTTGTTATTCATTCAATCTTCATATACTATAATTGTCTCTAAATAATATCGAGATGTAAATGAGCGAAGGCAACCACTTCAACAACTGGAACCTAGCATCCAACAACCAGCAGCAACCAACCACCAAAAAGGTTAAACTCACCACCAACCTCTACGAAGTTAGAATGGATAAACTCATGTCAGCATTCTTCAAGTATGAATTTGCACCCGCTGGGGAAGAGACTGTTGAAGAAAATGCCCTCACCTATCGCAGCATGAAGGAAAAAAGAAGCCAGTTTGAAAATAGAATTTAATTTGTCTGTGAGTATAAAGGTGGTTTTTTGGGAAGTAAACGAATCGATGGGGAAATCTAACTGATGTAGCCTTCTAACCATAAGCTCTTGGTGAAGCTCAAACTAACCCAAGCGTACACTTTGGAGGAAATGATGAAATAAGAGTGCAGTAAGCGGTTCTAACTCACCTGATCGAGCCTATCGTCAAGAAGAGCATCAAGAGTCGCGAAATCGATACAAAAGTGGATCACATCGGCCATCACAAGATTGTAATTACGCCCAATTTCATTACAAGTTTGTTGAAATAAAAACAAGGTCTATCTTGCCACCAATGTCAGCATCGCAATCAGAGAGCATAACACCCTCCTCGCCTATTTCGACAGGTACAAGATCAAGATCACACAAGAAGCTGATGGTTAATCGTGAAGTTATTGCCAACTATGGGGATAGAGAAGTATATACGATTGTTAACATTGACTACGTGAAAACTCCTCAAAGCATCAGCCTATTCAACAGCAAATAATGCTCATTTGCCTAGTACTACAAAGAAAGCATATCATCAACATCACCAACTTGAATCAGCATCTCTTGGTCGCCACGAAGAATAACAAAGAAAATAGCCAAGTTTAAACTGTCTTCTTGATACCAGAATTAGTCTCCTTTTATAATTCCGTCAATCCCAATGAAATGGATGAACAGATGATCGAAAAAATTGAGAAAAAGAAGTGGCAGCTTCCCCAAGAAAAAGAAATATATGCCCTCGCAGTCATCAAATAGCTTGGAGAAAATTAAATTATCAAGAAGTCTGCACATAACTTCGATGGATTAGTGCTAAAACCTCCAGCCATCAAGATCGAAGGAAGATCAATCATTCCTGAAGAAGGCATTTTCAACTTTAGGGGAAAGATCCAAAAGCCAGTGGAGATAAAGAATTGGGGCATCGTCTACATCTAAGGAAGAGACAAGTAATCTGACAGCAACGACATCTCCAAGCTCTTGTTCTTCATGAAAGGAGTTTGCACCCAATATGGAATCAGGATCACCAACGAACCAGGCACGATTCCTGTAAAAGGTGATGTGAGTGAGTGGAAAAAAGCAATACAGAGCGACATCCAAAGATTCGGAATGCCTCAATTCTTAGTCTTTCTGCTGAGAGAGGATGAGATGTCACTATACTCTTCACTCAAACAGTACATCGTCATGGAGCTTAAATGCCATCCCAAGTCATCAAAAGAAAATCTCTGTAAATGGACACAAGAAAACCGTTTGGCATTGTTTCAGACATTCTTCTTCAAATCTAAGCCAAAATGGAGGCGTATTGTGGGAGATTGGCAGCAATACAGACCTCCTCAAAAAAAGAATCATGTTTGGTGGAATTTACTTGGCCAAATAAAAAGATGGATACAGTGTTTCCTTCGTCGGATGCATAAACGCCAAGGGGCACAGGTCTACTCATACAACAAGAGAGGATACTCGAAGATATCAGATATCAACTTTGAGCTTCTATTCATACACTGGGCGAGAAATTACGTGATGACCAACAGAGTCCCTCCAGACACCATCATAGTCTACCGCCAAGAAGCGAGGACAGTCTGGAAAAAGGCCAAATTTCGAACGAAATCAGCCAGATCAACTCAGCTATCAAGAAAATCGGGGAAAAGACTAAAACAGCCAATTATAGCCCATCCATCTCATATCTTTCAGTCTCAAAGCATCACCCGTGTAAATTTACTCCAAGAGCGAAAATGAGCAAAAAGAGTTCATTATTGAGAATCCTGACGCCGGTACAGTCGTTATCGAAAGGAACGAAAATGAAAGCAAATATGATTTCTACCTAAACGGTAACTGTGACTTCGAGAACACATCAAGACCAGTGAAATTTACTGTGGAAGAGTCAACAGGTTGCATGAGCTCAGACCAATTGATCAGTTTCACTTACGAGCAATGCTACAACTACTTCAACTACAAAGGAGCCCTGAAAGTGCCGGCCTACCTCCAGTACGCCAAAAAGCTCGCCACCTTCAGCGAATCGACAGGCGTTCAGATCGGATTCGAGGACAAGATGACCAAGATGCTTTACTTCTTATGATCATATGCCATCTATGCCTAATTACTTATTATCATGATACAGTAACAGAATCACTGCTGATAAAACTGGCTCCACTGTTGAAGCTTCCGCTAGGCCTTAGCTGGTCGAAGTATGGAGAATCACCGTAGAAATTGGCCGTGGTGAACGAAGATTGTGCTCGAATTCCGGCAGCTCAAAGATTTTATCGACTCGACAGGCATAAGGTCGTAAGGCCTGATCTCGGGAAGGTCAACCGACTTGTTAGATTCCTTGCTTGAGAGTTTCTTAGGCTTTCCAAGGGCATTGATGAGCGGATAAGATATTTTGGTCTCGCTTCCCTCTTCATGCTCTTGCTCAATAGGCTCTAAGAGAAGATTATGCAATGAGGTTTTTTTCATTCTCAGATCTGTGATGTTATCTCTAAACTCTGAAGACTATATTTCCTATGACTGCAAGGATACTTCTTCTTTCTTGCCTGCCTTTTCTTCTTATTGTTGATGTTCTTGGAGAAGAATTTGATCTTATCTATTAAATTTTTGATCTTGGAGCAATCGTCGGCGGTGGTGGGATGTCATGCATTCCATAAAAGATGATTTCTTTTTTCATCTCCATATTTTCAAGCATCTATTTGGTTAGCGACTTTTTCTTATAACTGCTCTCGCATGCCTCTACGATTTTATAAACAATTCCAATATCCAGCTCCTTGTAACGCTTGAGCTTGTGCTTGATGGTGGCGTTGATGAGCTTCAGTCCCCTTCTCAGGATGGAGTAGAACTTATTCTTCACACAATTTTCCGATCTAAGTTAGAACGCGGTACCTTCCAGGGATTGCTCGCGAGATTTCGGCCCATTTATTGCCGATACTGTTGTGGAGGTTGATGAGTTCTTGTTCCTCTTCTTGGTTCCACTTTTCCCTCTTGATTGAGCTGTCGAGGTGGTTGTGATATCTTTACCGGCATTGTTTGCCATTTCTTCCAGCCATCTTGAATTCACTCTCCATGAGCCTGGCGATTTCGGACCATTTTGAAATTTTTCTCTATTAATGCAAGCTCTTCAAGATCCTGTCTTCCTATATGAGGAAATCTCTACCTCTTCTGTCCAAGCCTTCCGTTCCCCCATGTATAAACAATATAAAGAAGTTCAAAAGTTAATATTTATTTAAATGCTCATATCGAATACGCCATAAATCGCAATGCCGACAGAATGATGCGCCATTTATATTCATTCTTGTGCAGTGGCCAAGTAAGCCAGAATAATAAATAAAAACAAATATCAGAACAATCATTTTATATTCTTCTGACAGTATTCCTTCCAGAACTCGCTCTCAGTATCGATGTTCACCTTCACGAGGCTGCTGTCTTCGGTCTCGATTCCATTTAGGTACCTTGACATCACTTCAATGAAGAAGAGCTAAGCTACAGCTTCTCCAGCTGAAAAATCATGCCCACTTTTTGCTACAGCTCCTCCATTTATTTCGCACGCATTTATTTTTACTCAGCATCGACAGAAACTTCCTTCTTTATTATTATACTTTCTTCTCCTCCTCAGAGTCCTCCCTCTCCTCCTGCTGGATGACGTTGAGCGAAAATAATTTGATAAATTCTGATTGGAATTGGTCGAGCAGGTTCATGAAGTCCCTGCAAACGACCTGCATATGGTCATTTTCGAATATGTAATCTGAGACTGCCTCGAAGACTGCTCGAAGGTCGTCGATGAAGTCCTTCAGCCATGTGTATTTCTTTTCCATCAGCTTTTGCTCGATTTTGTCGAAGGAAAGGACGGAGGGTGAGATGTAGTAGAAGTCATAAACGCCAAACCTCCAAATTCCTCGATGTTGAGGAAGGGCTCTATCGCAGGCTTCTTCTTGAGGCTCTCGAAGAAACGCTTAACTCGCTCCAGCTTCTATTTTGTGTCCAGCTTCATTTCGCAGACTTGAAAGAAGGTCAATTATAACAAATGCTTAGGAATTGCAATATTATACATCACTAAGCGAATATACCAAAGCAAGTTCTAAGTAATAAAGAAAAACATTCATTCATCATTTTATATATTAAAACCTTTGGGAAGTCCTAACTAATAACATCTCTTCAACGAAAACCGTGATTTCGTTTTATAAATGCCATCAAATGCCATATAAAATTATAATGATGATGCATGAGGAAATATAAATGGACAAGATCATAAACCAGCAATCCTAAAAGCCATCGGCGACAAGTATTGTCTTCCTCACATAGGAATGAATAAAAACGACGATACGGACGTATAGAATTATAGAGATTGATATACGAATATGCAACAAGGTATTCTCCGTAGATTGTTGAACATATCATCAGCATCTTCTCCGTAAAATACCTGCAAAGCACCGACATCAACCGAAGAATAGTGGGATTGGAGGTGATGACAAGCGTCATCTCAGCCATCCAAAACGATCAGAGAGCACTCAAGACTTACGACGTCAAGATAGTAACTTGCATCCTAAGGTGCCTGAATGATAGCTAATGCCGAATCAGACTCATGGCCATAAAGGTGCTATTCTAAATAACCAAATTGCTCAACCAGAGAGTTATCAGGCTCTTCAATCTGATCTTCGAGAAGATGATCGGGTGTGTGAGTGATGTGGAGTAAACTGTTAGAGATTCTTGCAATTTCTTCAATAGCACTCTCAAGAACATCGTTCTCAACGTATAAAATAACACGGAAGAGCTTAACTTTCCCGAATTTGTCAATATTTTGAAACTGAAATTGAAGACAATGAACTTTTAGGTTAGGAAATTCCTCCTGAGCTGGATTAGATAGATCATGGAGCTTGATCTGTATATGTACTTTCCTTAGTTTTTGGAGGACTTGCTTTTCATGATCAGCGAAAAAGATCTTAGGCTGATGTTTCAGAGTGCCTTAGCATCTTCGAATCATTTGAAGGAAAAATTTCATGACGAAACTCTGGAAGAACTAATCAGCATCGATTACATCGATAACATTGTAACAATCCTAATTAAGGTGGCCAAGAGCAAGTCTCCAAGCTATACAAATACCACACTCTCATTTGGTTTAGACTCATCTTCATCTTCTTCAGATACCAAACCTCAAACAAACCAACCAAAGCCAACTCCAAACATTACTTTAAAAAGGTCATCATTGACAGATTTGATGAGATTTTAGAACCCATCTGCTTCTCATGTCAAATGAAGAGGAATAAGTAAGGAAGGAGAGTATAATTTCCAATGAAATTTTGATGGAAGCTGTAATGAAGATGGAAAGAGATGACCAATCAACTTTGTCAAAGTGATTCCCATCCTCAAGGAAGTCTTATCGTAAAAGAAAATAACAAATACTTCATAATATGCAATTAATTGGATGAAATTCATGTTAGAATCATTCCACGAAAAACTCATCCCCTAGATCAAGGAAATAGTGGAAAAGATCATGTAGAAGATATACGAATCAAACGGAAGGAACATATATGACATCATATAGAATATGAAGCTAAAGTAAGCGTATTGCAACATACTCATCTAGAGAATGCTTTACTTTCTATTCCAGAGAGGCAGTGACAACGAATTCAAAGTGGAACTGATGATCAAGAAGTTCATAGGCTCGCGATAGGCATTCAAATTTCTAACCATCTTCTGCGAAAAGATGCAGGACTATAAGGACAAACCCAAGTTCATGTACGATATCGCAAACAGCCTCAACACTATCATCGTCAACGAAGAAGTCATGGTCAACATCAGGAAGGAATTGATCAGCTGGACAACGCAATCATACAAGGAACTATTCATGATGCTCTACCAATCGTTTAAGTACAGTCCTCCTGCCGTCATCTCACTCTGTCTCATCGCACAGCAATACGAACTTGCCCTCAAAATCATCAATACTCTTAATGGCAAGTTCGAGATAAGTCCAACCGTGCTCATGGGACTGTGCAAGCTTGTCAGTCTACTTTAGAAACCAGCTTTCCTATGTACAGATGAACTTATTTAGTTTTAAGAATGCAGATTCTTTCCCAAAACAACGAGGTTCTTCTGGACTGCCTAAACGAGCTGTTGATGATCCTTCCTCAGGGAAAAATCTTCAATATGCTGAGAAACAGGTTGGACTCTCGCAGTTTGAGTAGGAGCATCAACGAGAATATGTTCGAAAACAGCAAAAATCCCATCGATATAGAGGCCTGCTTCAAGTAATATCAATCAACATTCGGTTTGAACCGTTGAGTTGCCTGATTCTATTATCAATTTCTGTAATATTTTTACTTTTTAGTTCACTATTTTTCCATTTATATTTAATATTAAACATCACATTATCTTTATTCAATATTTAAAACATGAATCCCGCCCTTCAGATCATTTCGGATGCTTATGAGTCGCTCCATATAAGCAAGGACTATTATATAGGGATACTATCCATTTGAGTCTTTGACCTTTAAATGATTTTACATCAATAGTTTAATCAACTGTATAAATAAAAATAATCGAAGTCATTATTAATTTATTGTATGAAATCGAAGCTTTAGAGAACTATTGGCTAGCTTTATTCCTTGAAGAACCAGATCAGAGCATAGCTAAATCAGATCCGTCCGAAGAAAGTACCCGTATACCCCGAAAAGCACGAAAAATCGGCCAAACGACTTTATGCCAATAAATGTGGAGACTCTACAAGCATTGTGAATCCTTCAGCGAGAAATCAAAGCCAATAAAGCAAGGTTGCAAGCGTCTATTCAACCGTGAGAATATCGTCTTTAGCTAGACGAGCCGCATCATCGAGAAAAAGCATTACGAACGGCATTATGCTGATAATGTGGCATTATAAAACAAACTTAGACATAAAACTTGCTCTTACTTCAACGTCACTCCATCCAAACAGCCAGATGCGGTCTGCAGCCATAATACCAGTCTTTCAGGGATCGGAATGAACGATAAATCTCATACTTAGGTTAGCAAATCAAGAAAACGCATATTTCAAGACAAGTTAGTCTATAAACCGAACTTGATTTGAGTCAAAATTTTAGTTACTTTGCTTTTTCAATATTTAAATAAAACTGCAGTGCCTTTCTATATAAGTTTTTTTTATGGTTTTTGCATAGCTTGTTTGCATCTAATTTATACAATACAAAACAAAAATATCAGACCGATTATATCTAATATTTTGCTTCAATATCCAAAGTATAAATTTTCTTATTTGACCGGTTAATAAGAAGCTGTCTTATCTCAATATTTGAATTAATATGTTTTTCATCTTATTTTTTATTTGAAACCCTCAAGCCTTCTCATCTATCATAAATACCCCTCGTAAGTATGTGGCAAAAAATAGGACCAAATAATTTCTGTTCATATTTCTTTGGTTAGTCATATAATGTGGATTCATATATAGTGGTCAGCTGATAGCTCAATGATGACGCAATTGCCCATATAATTATTAATAATGAAAAGACAAAACGTCTACATCTACGCCATCGACGGCAAGGTCATCTTCCCCTACCACGAATACCGCTTCACCATCAGTTCCAACGCCTACAATCGTACATCTCTTATCATCTAGCCGAGTACTA
The DNA here is from genome assembly GCF_008831285.2 of Nymphaea colorata. Taxonomy (NCBI): domain Eukaryota; kingdom Viridiplantae; phylum Streptophyta; class Magnoliopsida; order Nymphaeales; family Nymphaeaceae; genus Nymphaea; species Nymphaea colorata. The sequence continues at coordinate 13,667 of NW_022204946.1, forward strand.
CGATAATTTGGTCGGATTTGTCACAAATTAGAAGATCATAAAGACCACAAAAATATATAGAAAATTGATGGATACTCCAGATACGGGACTCTGCTTAAAATCCAGAAATCTGACATCATATCCCCTCATCCTTTTTTCGAAAGGAGCAAGAGCATCATGATCAATTATCTGGGCCTAACATTCTCAAGGTAAAGATCAAATAATGAAGGTTTAAGATCCTCTCCTTGAACAAGTAGGATGGCCGATTGACTGCCAATATTGAAATTTTCACAGATTAACTCACCAAAGACGTGAGAATACTCTCGAAAAAAAGAACTTGGTTCAAAATTTAAAGAAAGAATTGAAGACTTACTATGAGTGTAAGATGAGGAACCTAGAAGCAGAGGCCCTCAAGGATCGGCTTGATAGCGAAACAAGCCTCAACAAATCATCTACAAGGCCATCAGTGAACTTTAAATTCCCTACCAGGAAAAATTAAGATTTATCCAGCTCAGCAAACATTAAAACCGTATCGAAACTCTCATCTCCTACCTGATTGAAAAGACAGAAAACTCAAAAGGGGTGATTAACATTGAGGAGAAGTGAGAAGGAAATGAACGGCAAAAAAAGAAACCCCTATTCTAGGGAGGATTCAAACCACCAGGCTATCCTGGCACTAATGAACTCACAGATAAGATCAATGCTAAGAAATTACCCGAAAATGTGAGGATTTAGATCGATAAATAAATGAAAAATATGGGTCAGGAAGCTCCAAGTCAGTCTCGCAAAAGTATATTGAAACCTTGCTCGAAATTCCTTGGCTGGAAAGCACAGAAGACGTGAAGGACATCGCTTTAGCTGAGAAGATTTTGCAAGAAGACCATACTGGCCTGAAAGATGTGAAATAGAGAATTCTAGAATTTTTAGCCGTTAAGTTCCGAAGTGGAAACTCCAAAGGAAACATCTTATGTCTGCACGGTCCACCCGGCGTTGGCAAGACATCAATCGCAAATCAATCGCCAGAGCGTTGGGAAAGGGCTTTACGAGGATTTCGCTTGGAGGCATGAATGACGAAGCTGAGCTTAGGGGCCATAGGAGGACATACGTAGCAGCTCTTCCTGGAGCCATCATCAGAGCATTAATTAAGGCAAAGTCCAACAATCCTGTTATTCTACTCGACGAAATATAGAAGATCGGAAAGAGCTACAAGGGGGACCCGGAGCATGCCTTACTCTAGATTCTAGATCCATCGCAAAACAGCTCATTCGTGGATCATTATGTATCCATTCCCGTCGATCTGTCTAAAGTTATGTTCATTTGCACAGCAAATTCCCTCTAGCTGTCCACTCCTCTGCTTAACAGACTCGAGCTGATCGAAGTGCCAGGCTACAGCAGATAGGAGAAGATATAAATAGCTAGAAACCATCTGATTCCTCTTCAGATTAAGGAAAATGGAGTAGAAGGATTGATCTAATTCGAAAATGAGGGATTAAAAGAATAGTGAAATACTCAAAGAGCTTGGAGTGAGGGAGCTTTAGAGGAAGTTATCGAAGATATGCAGGAAAGTAGCTCGAAAAGGAGTCAAAGATGTCATCACCAAATAAAAAGTTGAACAATACTTGGGAAAACTCCACAAAACCGACCTTTGGAATGGCATCGGAGTGGTAAATGGAATGGCTTGGACGCAAATGGGAGGCAAGGTGCTACAGTATAAGCCATTCTCTACCGTTCAGAGAAGCAAAAGATAGAAGTTACTGGCCAGTTGGGGGATGTCATGAAGGAAAGCGTCACTATTGCCTTCTCGTGGATAAAGTCTAATTTCGAAGAACTAGCAATAGTCGGAAACATGAATCAGACTCTTGCTGGCATCGAAAAGACAAAGTATCTCGATGAAGTATCGCTTCACATCCACTTTCCTTAAGGAGCAACCAAGAAAGACGGCCTTCAGCCGGCGTCACTATCGTCACCTGTCTCACCTCTCTTCTCATGAAAGTCCCCCAAGGGAGAATCTATCAATGACAGGCGAAATCACTTGAGTGGTAAGGTGCTGCCAGTGGGCGGCATCCGTGAGAAGTGCATCGCTGCCATCTACGAAGGAATGAAGCAGTAATCATTATATTATTTAGTATCATAATTCCGTATGGAAACTTAAAGGATTTGGAGAAGATAGATGAATCCTTACGCAAAAAGGCACAGTTTTATCCAGTGAAGGACATCAAAGAGGCACTTTCAGTCGCATTCCCCGCTTCATCTAGAAAAATACTCCAAACTATGATCTCCATTCGAATTCATTATGATTAAGGATAATAGATAATAAATATGGACATTGCAGATCAGCAGAACTTTCCATCGATGTAGCTTTTCTACATGGCGTTTATTTCCTTCTTGAAGTCAAATTGGTCATATTTGCTTGCTTCGTTATCTTTTGTCTGGCGAGAGACTCCTAAATTAAATAACTTATTTGAATTCCTTCAGCAACATCAGCATGCAAATCCACGAAAAAGCTCAAACACAATAAGCAAAGAGAGCAATGATAAGCAAGCTTAACAGATTGATTGATCCGAGGTTACTTTTTTCGATGAAATAGGCAGAAATTAAAGTGACTCCGATGGTAAAGGTGTAAGCAGAGATTCTGTAGAAGTATAGAAGAGATTGGCTTCCAACGAACAATCTAGAAGTCTATATCAAGTGCTCACAATATCTAGCAGAGTTACAGTAGGCAACACCGGTAAGGTTGATGTAGGAATATACGTCAGTCCTGACCAAATCAACAGATGGGCGCCGCAATTGAAGAAAGTATTGCAGCATGGAGCACAGGCAGGACAAGTTCCATCAGGATAGCATCTCAATGCCTATAGGAAAAAGTCTATGAGGTTGAAAAATGCATTAAGGAAAGACCCACCCACAACGGAACCGAAGTGGAATTTTAGCAATCTGCTGAAAGTTTAGCAGAGGCTTGACGACTTATTGCAATACCATTCAGTAGCAAGGCCAGAAAGGATGAAGTTATCTACATTATCACATAGTTACATGCATCCTTTAGGAACTGGAGCCCCCAAATGAATCAATTAGGTTGAGGATGAATAGAGGGATGTTAGTGGTGAGCTTCAAAAAGACGTCTCCTTCTGATGGAGTGGGCTCAGAGTGACTCAGGAATGCCAAATGCTGGAAAATAAAAAGAACGATGAGTCCAGCAGAGAAAGCGATGAACAAGAGAGTAAACAGGTAATAGCTTAGCTTTTCCTTTGTCAGTTTGCTTCCCCAGTCGATAAAGACTCCAGTTAGTCTGTTCCTTCTCCTGAAAAGCACAAGAAGAAGGCAAACATAACTGCAATAGAGATGGACACAATCGCAATCGTAAGCTTCCACAGCTAAGACACCCCTTCAGAATGGTCGATAAGCATAACCACGCCAATTCCCGCCAGCTAAGTATAGATAAGACGGTCACAAAGGCTGTCATAGCTCTCGGGAAGCATTGAACCAGTTGCGACCACAAAATGCCAATAGCAAGTGAGATGATGACGCTTACCCTTATCGAGTCATAAACTTCCAAAAAGTTCCATTTTTGGTTCAAGTTAGCAGTTTCCATGAGTTTCTACTGGGCTACTGAGTCGGTTGGCGCACAGAACCCTCCAAGCCGGTCAAAGTTGACAGAAGCAGAATAGATGTTATTCAAGCCACAGGAGGGAACTTTTGAATTCACCCTGCAGCTGAGCTCAGGATCGCCAGCATTGGGGCATCGACTGAGGCAAACCCGCTTAATGAGTTGATGATTACGATGCTGATGTCGTTGATGTTGGGAAAATAAACAAATGGGTAATGCTGATTGACTCCGTAGGAGCAAGGAATGTGGTCGGAGTCTGTGGGGAAGTTGCTTTTCTTATAGTTTTCTAATTCGGCCAAGATTTACCCGAACTGATCAGCACGAATGCCAGAATGAACAGCGTCAGGCCATACAGTGCTCCTATTATCGTGCAAAAGATGTCAGTCTTTTTGCGATCGTGGTCTGAGGTTATTGGTGGATTACCTTCCAAGGGGAGGTCTTTGAAAGCACTGATTTTCTAAGTGATCATTCTTCTCTAATTATAAATTAAATAACTTATAAACAGGCCGACAGAACTTTTATCAATGCAGTTTAGAATAACCGTAGGATAATTATTTGGAAAAAGGAACAAATGATGATTTTGGGTTATTATGAATTAAAATATGTGCAGAGTGTAAGGAAATGAGGAAAAAAAATTTGGATTTGGATATGAAAAGATCTAATTTTATATTTTTTATGCTTCTATCTTTTCTTTGGTTGCCTTTCAAGGAGTTTTATAATGCTACAACTCCACTTCAACTGAATTCCGCAATCATACAGTCAAACTGCATCAAAGATGGATAAAACGATGCCTATAATGCTTTTCCATACGTATCATCCTTACAGAGTCCGTTGACCGAGTTGATAGGCTCTGTATGATAATCTGCTATAAATGCAGCCTTCAGATGCCTTCCATTAATTTAAAAATAGATCCAAAAATGCAATCCCAATAAAAGACAACTATTTGGCTGGACTGTGATCCCGGCCTCGACGACACCTTTGCCATCATCTACGCCGGCCACGCCAGCTAAATCGAATTACTCGGCGTCTCCACCTCTCCCGGCAACACATGCCTCGCCAACACCACCCAAAACGCTCTCGACGTCCTCTACAACATCGGACGCAGAGATGTTCCCGTCTTCGCAGGCTCCAACTCGCTCATCAAGGGAGAAATGAAACTCGCCGAACATATGCACGGCTCCAATGGACTAGGAGGAGTGCATTTGCCCAAGTCACCAGAATCGGCCAACTTCGAAAGAAGCTTTGAAAAGATATTTCGAGGATCATGGCTCACGAAGGCAAGATCATATGGGCAATACGGGATCGCTTACCAATCTTTGCATCTTACTGCTCACCTATCCGGAGCTGAAGCAAAAGATAGTGAAAATCGTGATGATGGGAGGAGCTATCGGCAAGGGAAACATCACTCCTGCGGCAGAGTTCAACGTCTTTTTCGACCCGCATGCCTTTGATGAGGTTCTACGCCTCAAGGGTGAGATTCCTTTGGTGATGATTCCCTTATAAGTGACTCACGAGAACATGGCCACCCAGGACGTCTTTGACCACTTTAAAAGAAACTAGCACATTCCCTTCGCGAAGGCAGTCTACAACATGCTGGAGCAGTTCAAGATTATGTATTACAACAACTACAAATTCCCCTTCCCTCCCATCCACGACCCCTGCACCATCTTCTACATCCTCCATCCCGAAGAATTCGTCACGCCAAGGCCCAAATCGAAGTCGATACCTTTCCCACTTCGTACGGTCGCACCAATTGTTACTTCTGCAATCCCCGCAACCCAAAAGTGGACCTGGAGAGCAACAACATCGTGACGACTCACCTCAAGAACGAAAAGACGAAGTTTTGGTAGGAGATGGAGAAGATCCTGGACGACATTTCTCAGAGCAGGTGCAAAAGCGCATCGTGGTTGAATGATGATGATATACCTCAATAGCCTATACGATTATAACAGACATATTCAAACGATGCATTTCAATACGTCCTTCAACCAGTACGGCTCCATTTCCCCCGCCAGGTCCTACAAGAGCACTCTCAAAGAGAATCAAAACCAATCCATTAACTCTTACGAGGACTCACGACTCAAGGCATCCATATCCACGGAGCAGCATACTCAAAAGACCAACGCGACAATCTCTACACCATCAAGCTCTAGTCAAAGATCCTGGAGATGCAGAAGAAGATCGATCAGCAAAAGTACCAGATCGATTCTCTCACTATTGAGACCTAGAATTTTATGAATTTGTGTGAATAGCAAAAAAAGTCCTTTCCAGCTATAACATCGAAATGCTCAAGCAAGAGTACGAGGAGCAGATAAGCGAGCTGATATCGGAGAAGGAGAAATTGACGGAACTGATATAGACGCTAGCTGAGGAGTACAGGCTGGTCGAGATGCAGCAGGAGAGCGAAGTGAGAGCCATGAAGGCTAGAAATGCAGAACTAGCCAAAAGGATTGAAGATGCCATGAATAGAAAGTAATCCCTTTTGAAAGAGATATCGATTGCCGATAAGATTCACTAGGAGAATTAGGAGATTATAATCGAACAGGAGGAAAGGATAGACTCCTTAGAAACATCTAGAGGAAACTTTTCATCGCACTCAGGGAGATTGAAACGCTCGAAAAGGCCAAATGATAATCATGCTCTCTTTACTTCAATTCTCAATATAATACATCCAAAAGGATGTATGCATAATATTCATCACATGGGATTGAAAAAGCCTCATTATTTCGCCACAGTTTTATAATGTTGGTTCTTTCAGTATTATAATATTTGAATGCAGCAAATTGCAAACTTTTTCAAATAGAACGAAAAGGTGATCTTCGGCGTCACCGCTTCCTGCCTGCTCAGCTATCTCTTCTTCAGGAACCGTCTCTGGAACGGTACATCCCAAAACAAATCCCAAAACCTACTGGATGTGACTCTTGAGAAGCTGATCGCCAATAAGTCCCATGCTAGGATCAAGAAGATAGTCATTACTACCGGTCCATCCTCCAAGGGCGACTTCAGGAAGAACCTCATAAACTTCCTCAAATCCCGCCTCACAGAAGAGAATATAAAAGTGTTGATTAATTGCTCAGTAAGGTATATGATATATAGCCTCAAAAACTATTGAGAGCCGGTTGCTAGTGTTTCCTATAAAGCATGGAGCCTGATGACAGTGAGTTCCTGCAGTACTATTGCAACGCCCTAAAGGCACAGTTCCTTATCGAGGATACCATCTCCAACATTGAACTGATCAGTGATAACAATAGCAATAGCCAAATCGTGATGATCTGTGACAACAATCCCTTCGATATCAAGCTCCTCAACAAGTCAGAACATCTCTGGACTCAATTCCTCGACAAGTATAATGTAATCGTGGAGATATGAAGATCAAAGAGGGAGATTTGATTGATGGATACGATATGGTGATCCATGTCATCGATGGCGACTCAGTCAAGGCCGAAGACGAAAGGATTCAATAAGTTTGGAAAAAGAGTCGCAATACCATCAAATTATTGTCAACTAGCACTCCACGCGTGAAACTTCGATATTGCCTTCAACAAGATCACCGCGTATCTCGCCCAGACGAAGTAGCAAGCCATCCTTTAATCATGATCTATAGTATGATTTACCATTGATTTCCCTAAGGTTTTGGAGCCATGCAGTGCCTCTATTATAATTTCGAAGAATGGAAATATAAGAAGAGCTTGCTTCCTTCTCAAGAAGCATGAAAATAATTATAAAAACCAACTCCTGCTTGCCCTCAGGGCCTCCAATAGCAAGCATTGCGCAGTCAATGGCAATACCTACGAGCAGATAGTCGCGTCCCTTCGCAATGTATGCCATGCATCGGGGAATTGCGAAGATTTGGAAGATTTTTTCAGGGAAATAGGAGTGGATAGAAAGACATGGCTTAAGATTGAAAACCCACAGGAGAAGTTCAATTTCATTATCAAAAACTTAGAGAAGTGTATAGAAGAAAACAAGAAAAAGGTAAATGTCCAAATCGATAACTTTCTCATCAACAGCAAGAAAACTCCAACCAGTAGTCAAGCGTTCAAAGAGAATAGAAGCAAGGATAGCTTCGATTGGCTGAAGTTGAAGAATAAGTATCCGATGTGTGAGCCGAAGTTGAAGGCAAAGCTGGTGCAGGCCATCAGTGACAATAAAAATGAAAATAGGATTCGGGATAGGATCAATGAGCCTGACAGGTTTGAAAAAGTGACGTTACTTGACGAATCTCTGATCTTAGATGAGTATTAAAAGATCAAAATCGACTATAAATGGACTGAGGAGGATGAAAAATTGTTCATTTCCAATATAAACGGACTCAAGAATAAGTTTAACTAAACCTAGTTCCTCAAGAAATGCGGAAGATTCAGGTTCATCTCAGATCATAACTTTAGACGTTGGCTGCTGAGGAAATCTCAAGAAGATTGGACCAAAGCAACAAAGTTTACCTCTCTCGTTAGTTCTGCTAGACAAGTATTATTCCACAACCTAGTTTCTAACTGAACAAGAAATGAGGTTTATCCTTAAAACAAGTCCCCTCCTGAGCAAATGCGTAGATAAAAACTTCATCAGAAGCGCCATCAAGAACATCCAATACGAAGATATCAACAAATTGTAGCTTAAAATCGCATAAAATATCATCAGTCGGTTCGATCAGATCGAAAAGCAGTGAAGGAAAGCAGAAAAATGTATAAACAGTCTCGCAACAACGAGATAAAGGAAAGAATTGTGGAGTTTGAGAAGAAGCAATAATTCTAAGTCATTAGATAGATAGCAAGGTAGGAATTAAAAAAGCATAAACTGAAGACACACGGTTCTCTAAGCACAACTTCAATCAGTCCAAGCCTATGAACCTTTAAAACAAAAGAAATACTTACCTTTGAACCATACCATCCTCCGAGCGGCCTCTTTGTCAAGGATTGCAATGAACAGTGCAATGACGACCTGGTAAGAATGCTTTAATACAGTTTAACCATTACGAAGTCGGCTACATTTAGCGAGAAAAAAGAAATGTATAAAGAAACGGAAGCGTAAAGACTTCCATGTCGATGGTGCAATTCTATACTGGAGGCCCTTAGAATAAGAATCCCAACATTCCTCACGAAGCTATCAATACGATCTGCCGCATTATCAAGGCCCAGTTCTTCGAAAAGTCATTGAAGTAGGCAATTGAAAACTATTAAATCCCAAGCTTATAAGTCACCACAAGGACGCAGAATAGTCTGGCTGGAAAGCAAATGAGCTGTTACGATCTCGACCGAAGGCCTAAAACTGTCCAAAAGCTAAATGAAGAGACAAACGAAGCGCCATCAAGAAAAAGATTCTGGAGAACAAATAAAGTAAAATTTGGTTTATTTAGAAGCGAAAGCCATCGTCTATGTCAATAAATTGCTCGCATTTGCTTCATAGAATTCTTACACGTCATTTAAGGCATTGAATGCAAAGTATACGGTGGACCAAATCAAACAAAGGACCACAGAGGCAACACTGCCTTATATTACGCAGCTAAGAACCAAAATTTGGAGTTTATGAACCATCTTTTGAACTTCGGAGCAGATCCAAGCGTGGTATGCGAAAAAGGTAAAACAATATCTATTTAGATAACACCCCTTTGCACCATATCTTCAAGACCAACAATATAAACCTGATCATTCGGTGCCTCTGTTCCCACAAAACTCCCAACCTGAATGCTTTAAACAACGAAAACAAGACTCCTTTGGCCTATAGCACCCATGACACCCTCTCTAAGCTAAACCTTCAAGACGGAGTTTTAACTGTCCAAAATAGAAAGGTCGATTTTGACAAAACTACTCCTCTCTCAAGAGAAACTAGAAAGACTATCGTAATCGTTTGGTTGGGAAAATGGCAGAGTAAACAGTCGAGTTAAACTCGTATGATAATTGCCTTTCCTTACTCGTGATTTTATACTTCTAATAAAAGATATGCTGTTTGGGTTATTATCGATCTTTTGGCCATTGTTGCACAGCGTAAGATAATGATGATTTGGTGATTAATTTTTGTTACTATGGAGCATATAACTAAAGGACTTGATGATAAGTTAGCCACAATAACCAAACTACAACTCAACTACAGACAGAAAAAACTTGACTATGCCACTTTTGCCCTAGGTAATGAAGTTGATCTCCCTCCCATCACCAGCGTACTGGTCAGATTTCCCTCCGTCAATAAGGAAAAAGTTGATATCAAGAACAGCCGAAAGAGAAAAAACATTATCTAGCTGGACCGTATCCTCGAGAATAGCAACCAAAAGATAAACAGCGAAGATATAAACAGAATCATCTTTGCAAGCCCCATGAAGAATAGGATCACCTTCCAGAGAACCTTCTTCCGCTCCAGTCTCTACTTCACCATCGACGATAAAAAAAGCAAGCTTAGCAATCACTCAATAAGGAGTCCAGCCATGAGGAGAAGTTGAAGGAGGAGGCATATTAATTACCACCGATGCAGATTAAAAATCAGCAATAAAATTAGAAAATTGAGGAAATCAAAATTAATTGGCTCTCAGAACCCACATCCTAGACGGTAAGAAGAAAACTAGGTACTCTAATGTGCTTGACTCTAATCCCGAATCAATCCTTTAAAGAAGAAAAAAAGAAAGGACCTGGAGACGTGCATTCGAGTCGAAAATGCCCCACAACATCAACCGTCAAGTGAGATCTACAGTCCATGGAAGAATGATGATTTAGAGGAGTAATTAATTTTATGATTTATAATATAATTGCAGGCATTGTTGATGGGCAAAAAGTAAAAGAAATAACCCCAAACAACATCTGGAGATTTTCATTAGCGGGTTACCCTACAGCTGCACTGAGGATTAACTTAGCTCTTCTTTTCCTCAGATAATATCACAGAAATCAAACTTCCTAAATTCCAAGATACTGGAAGATGCCTCGGCTACGCACATGTTACCTTTAATGATGAATAATAATACAAGAAAGCATTGGGCAGAAGTGGAGAAACTTTAGGCACTCGCTACCTGGATATTAAACCTGCAAATGGCAAGAAGTCAGAGCCAGTCAATAAAAAAGTAATCATACCGGTGGGATGCAAGCGTCTCTTTGTCAAAAATTTGCCCTACGATCTTGAGGAAGAAGAGCTGAAGACTTAGTTTGGTTCCTGCGGAGTGCTTACCGATGTGAGAATGGTGAGGAACTGGGCAAACAAAAACTTCAAAGGATTCGCATATGTCGACTATAGAGACTTGGGAAGCGTTAAAAAAGCAATTGAAAAGTACCATGGCAAGCCTTATAGAGGAAGAAACTCATCCTGGATGCCGTCACCACAGACCAAAAGAAAGGATTCAGAAGACACGATCCAAACTACAATCCTAACGCAGTCGAGAGGAACAAAATTGATTTTAAAACTTATAGTTTTGCATGTTACTTGATGACCAATCAATATAATAATTAGATTGTAGGGAAAATGAAATGGAACGGGAAGGTAGATGAAAAAACCAAAGAAAAAATCGAACTTCTTTTGAAATAATTCGACAAGTTCATACATTAAGCCATTAAGGAGGATCAGCACCCGAAGACAAGTCCATAGTAAGAGAGTGGAAAAATTTCAAAAACGTAATCGAGAAAGATCCCAACGATATCTAGGCCCTCCATGCCTACATAAATGCGATTTCTGTATAAGAACGACAGGAAAGCAAGACCACAAAGAACACGCTTTTGGTTTCAAGGAGTCAGTCCAACATCAACGCCCGCACAGGTGGATCCAAGCATGAGATTGCATTTTAAGTTGATAAGAATCGACTGAAGAAATCAATACGGGAGCTGGTTGACTCCATCGTGAGGAATAACAAAGAATCACTCAGATTAGACACCAAGTGATTGTTTTAAGCTACATTATCAAGTCATACAAAAACCGATCAGAATCCAAGAATAACCTTGTTTTAGGCATCAAGGATGAAGGTTTATAGGCTATATAAGGACCAGTATAAAGACGGTATAATAGAGTTCAGGTGATTGAGAAATCCTCAACAACTTAGTCCAGCCAAAAGCCATATATTAATTCTTGTAAAAATTTCAAAGATGATGCACATACTTTGCATTCTAAAACATAAATTTTACATTAAATCCGGTTACTCTCACACTATTGTAGACGAGAGTCTGTAAAGATGTCAGCAGCTTATATTCGAGAGAAGAATGTCGAGAATAGTTAATGAAATATAATATATAACAAATGATCATCATAACTGTGCTCCTTACGCTGCTTCCATTGCTCAACAGTACAGTCCTTACCCTTTCTGGAGGCTAGCTGACCATCAATGGCGCCATCACCACTTCCTACATGGATCTCTTCATGAATTTTACAGCCAACGTGCAGTGGGTGGCCATCATCTGGTCCCAAAACGAGGCAGACACAGACGTCACCCTCTTCAAAGCCAATCCCAGCAACCCAGCATACCCAGTCACCATCGTTGACTGCTATCTGGACCAGAATAGCGCCATCCAAGAAGACAACATCCAAAATTTGATGACTTCGGTCACTGGATACACTGGCGACATTAGCGACGGAATCAGTGCCGCTTCAAGAGGATCTCGTGACAGGAGATACCAAGGACATCATCATATACTCTAACTCAGTCATACAGATATGCGCATATGTTCCTACAGCCCTTTGTGGTGGCGGATTCGAGACAGGCAATGAGAAGGATTGCTCTTATCTCAGCCTCCATCAAAACGTCAACTACTATTACGACAGAATGTTGGGAAATTTTGCAGCAACAAGCACCTTTGGTGGAGGAAACTAACAGTGTACGCAACATAATCCACGATGGGTATTCTCTATAAAGCTATCTCTTCTTAGGAGTGGTCCACAAGGCACAGGGTCTCAATCCCTTCACGCCCAAATATCTCGGAGTCCTTTATTCTGATTCTTCATCAACAACGATATGGCGATCATCCAGTTCAATACAGTGGGTGTCAGCTTGGACATCCATATCAATGACTATTATGCAAGAAGCGCAACCTCTGCAGCTGACGATTTCTCCTATACTGTTAATCAGGGAAGCAGGGATGTATACACGGTGATGACAGCCTATGACCCTTCAGCCTATATGGTCGGCTCATACAAGAGAAAGTTCGAAACTGGAGACATCAACAGGGATATTATCTTGACTGCTGGAGAGTCAACTTATTGCGTCATTTATGGAAATAACCTTGCCTTTTCCACCTTCGCCCAAGCTGATAAGTTTTGCTTCAATTTCAGCCTAACAACCCAGTACACTTCATTCTTCAGGGAAACAAGCACGACCTCTGTAAATGTCCAATAATATGTCCCACCTGCAAGCCAAGTCTCAGTCGTAACAGCTACCTTCTAGTCCAAATTAGTCCCCTTATTAGGCTTAATCATCATGTTATTCGCAATGATTTTTATTTGAATTTCCCATGGATAATAAATCGAATGACCCCGGGTACAAAAAATAATAAGTTTTATTTTATGTCGATCCGATTGTAGGGGGTTGATAATTATTTAATAATAACAATTAATAATAAAAATGAATAGTCTTTATCCTCCTCTGTAGAGCAGCGAAGAGGAAGCCATTAATTGCCTCAGGTAGATCAGCAACCAGACCGAAACAAAGCCAATCTACGATTGGTAGGCGAATAAATAGGCAAAGAAGAAGAGAAAATAGACGCAAAGACACAAGCATGGATCCTCTTGCGACTAGACCAATATCAAGATATCAAAATTGCCCTTCATTCCCAGCAAACAAAATATGAATGAAAACAATCCTTGCTTTGTTCAATCCAACAACAGAGTCAATAGCTATGTCCTCTTCGAAAAAGGCCTTGGATCCTATGGAACAGTAAACTTCAAGAAATCAAAAGGACCTCTCAAGCACTACAACTAACGAAGCAAGTTCATAAAGCTTTACTCATAGTCAAGTGAGCATGAGATTGAGCTGATCAAGGAGTGGCTGACCATGAAGAAGGAAAGTTGTAAATCTTACAATCAAATTTTTTTCAAAAAGAAAAATAAGGAGAACAAGGATGACAATTTTCTTAAAATTTCCATCAAGAACATTCTCTGAGCAATCATTGCCGGTAGATTAATCATTTTTATATTGTTTAGTGTATTAATTATCATCCCGAAAATTGCCAATTTCCCTTTGTATCAAGCTCGCACAAGGATATTCCCTCACTATAGCCGATATACCCAAGGTCAGTAAAGCTCCTGTCGATCAGTCTGATATCTGCTTGCCGACCCTATTCTCCCACCTCTACTTCTTGCCAATTCGTTTATTCAAGTTGAGCTTATTCTAAGGTTAAGTCTCTTTGGTTGTTTGATGATCAAGTAGAAACTGTTCCTCATTTTAGTCGAACTTTTTCCTCAGCTAAGCATACTAATTTTGCTCAATTTTATAATCCTTTGGAATCTTTCGTGAAAGCCAAAGAGATTTTAAAGCGTTTAATGCAGATATACGCTTTTCAGGCTCATGGATAAGAGTTGGAAGCAAAAAATTAGCAAATTAGTCGGCTTACTCTTTCTTTATTTGGTTCTTTATCTGCAAGACCATGTTCAAGGGATAAGAAGTTATGTTGGGGAAATTTCTCATTTTGCCGTCTTTCAGGAAATACCGATTCTTTTTTGGACTTCTGGCAATGAAGGTGGGGTGGAAGGGCCCTACTATCTATTGGATTTGAGCCAAGTGGTCCTAATTTTTGCTCCAAGTTTCAGTCTTAGTGGGGTAAAACAGGATATCTCCGGTCAGCATTTCGTACATCATGCAGCCAAACGACCATAGATCTGCACTCTAGTTGTATGTTTGCCCCAGAATCACTTCAGGCGACCTGTATTGTCTAGTTTGGATCTAACTAGAAAGTGGCGATGCTTCCAGCAGGCGTTCCCCATGTCACCTATCTTTATGGTGAAAGGCATTTTAGCAGCTAAGACCGATTGAAAGTTATCTTGCCTTTTTTCAAGTCGAAAAGCTAATCCAAACGGCATGTCAGCTGTTTTTTATCCTCACTTTCTCCATATTCTCATTATGCCCTGTAGATTATATTTGAATTTCCTTCTTCAGTTTTTTCTTTAACGTTTTTTCTGATTTTTATTCAATTTCTCGTTTTTCAGCTTCTATTCAATCTTGTTGATCTTTGCAGAATGTGTGATTTATTCTAATGGGTATTCTCGAATCCTAATGCCTTCTGAAGAACTTTTATCCTTTAGTTAAACAGTTAACCGTTGGCCAGTTGTCCATGCTATACTATTTCCTTCAATTCAGCATCACTGAGGCCGACCATTACGTTTTATGGTTTTAGATCAGTGTGAATGACTCCACAGACTCTGTGCAGAAAGTCCAAGCCTACGAGAACTTGTCTCGATATTTCCTGGCAGACATCCATAGGCAATCCTTGGTAGTTATATCTCTTGATAACGTCCAGCAGGTTGCAGCTAGGATCTAAAACACCATGCAAAAGTGATTTCCACAGTACGTTTTATGCACAAAGGCATTGAGGAGTCCCACCACATGCGATTCCTCCCTGCCTTTCCCCACTACTTGCTGTGGCATTTCTATTATATTCTCTGCAGGATCTAAACCTCGTCAAAGGCCGCCTCCATGTACTGAGATGAGCTCTTCTGGATCTTTACAGCAACGTAGGTTTTGTGTTTAAAGTCCTTGCAGAGCCAAACCGTTGAAAAATGCCCCCATCCTAACTTTTGGATCACCACATATCGGTTTAGCAGAACTTCTCCAATGTGGACGGGATGATAGCCTCCGATTTCATAATCCTCAATCCCCTCATCTTCCGAATCGTCTTCATCATCCAATCTCCTAAGTACATCCCTGATTTTTTCCCCCAAGTCGATGGTGGCATTATTAGAGGTATGGTTCTTTCGTTCCATGAGCGTGCTTTCTTAATAGAGGGAGTCTAAATGATTCTGTGCGTACCTTTGAGCATGGTTTTTAAATTTCTTTGGAAAATAACTGAATAATATAAAGAAATTATGGATCATGCGATAGTGAGTAGCTTTCTTGTCCTTGATTTATTGCTTTACCTTGTAAACTCCTCACTAGTTTTACTGAAATTTTGGATGACTTTCATGCAGGCCTTGTCGTTCTTGAGGTCCTTCCGCTTATAGTTCTTGCGGTAGAGGCTTAGATTATACATCATATTTGGCTTTGTATGAGAACTAAGAACTCCGTTTGCCTTTCTTCCCTATTCCATGTTTCCCAAGGTTGAATGAGTGGAGCTGTTAGCGTGTGCCGCAGGTGGTAATTTGGAACTAGCCTATGTGTGCATTCTTCTTTATCGGTGCTAGTAGTGTTATGGCATCGATGTTAAGGGATCAGATTTCCTTTGAATCCCTTCCTGCTAAGATCGGCCTGGTTGGCAAACTGATACAAGCTTTCCTCGAAGGTTTTCTATATGACCGCCTTTCTGATGAGTTTGCGATGCAGCTGGAGGAAGAGTTTTACATCAAAGGAGGCCCGTTTAGGCTGCATTGAGCAATAAAGGGAATTGTTCACCACGTAAGCCGATGATCCAATTATTGGTTATAGACTTTTTGATTTTTAGAGCCTCTCCGCACCCTTTGGCAGCAACTACTTTTACATTATTAATAATAAAGATAATTGTTCAGATTTTAGTATAACGCACTCATTAATTCAACTGCTTTGGTGATTGGCTTGGGGTTGGGGTTGGGGTTGGGGTTGGGGTTGGGGTTGGGGTTGGGGTTGGGGTTGGGGTTGGGGTTGGGGTTGGGGTTGGGGTTGGGGTTGGGGTTGGGGTTGGGGTTGGGGTTGGGGT
>NW_022204947.1:0-37021 GCF_008831285.2 Nymphaea colorata
GTTATGTCATTCATTTGCTTACTTATCGTTAATCCAATGACTTTAAGTTGTTTTACATTTATATTGAACGGTTAAAAGTATTGAAACGAAACGTTTGTATGAATATGAATGAAATTTAAGCAATTGATTGGCTCCTTTATTGTTAATAACATGAGTTGACTTGTTTTATTTATATTGATTGATTTAAGGGATTGAAATCACAAGTTCGTATCAATACGAATAGGATTTAAGCCTTTCATTCGATCCCCTATAGTTAATCCAATGTGTTCAACATGTTGTTAATTTATAATGATTGATTTAATGTACTGAAATCACAAGTTTGTATGAATACAATGAGACTTTATCAGTTCATTTGCTTCACTATAGTTAATCCAATGTGTTGAACATGTTACGCTTATATTGGATGATTTAAGGGTTTCAAAATCACAAGTTCAAATGAATATGCATGAAATAAATGTTATTCATTTGATCATGTAAAGTTAATTGAACGCGTTTAATTAGTTATATGTATTATCGTATACTTATCACTCGTATACATATATTACGTGTTTTATACATATACATATTATTGTAGGCAATCGAATGCGTTTAACTTGTTGTTATGTCTACATAGAACGATTTAAGGAATTGAAATCACAAGTTCATATAAATGAATGGGGGTTATGCCATTCATTTGCTTACTTATCGTTAATCCAATGACTTTAAGTTGTTGTTACATTTATATTGAACGGTTAAAAGTATTGAAACGAAACGTTTGTATGAATATGAATGAAATTTAAGCAATTGATTCGCTCCTTTATTGTTAATAACATGAGTTGGACTTGTTTTATTTATATTGATTGATTTAAGGGATTGAAATCACAAGTTCGTATCAATACGAATAGGATTTAAGCCTTTCATTCGATCCCCTATAGTTAATCCAATGTGTTCAACATGTTGTTAATTTATAATGATTGATTTAATGTACTGAAATCACAAGTTTGTATGAATACAGATGAGACTTTAATCAATTCATTTGCTTCACTATAGTTAATCCAATGTGTTGAACATGTTACGCTTATATTGGATGATTTAAGGGTTTCAAAATCACAAGTTCAAATGAATATGCATGAAATAAATGTTATTCATTTGATCATGTAAGTTAATTGAACGCGTTTAATTAGTTATATGTATTATCGTATACTTATCACTCGTATACATATATTACGTGTTTTATACATATACATATTATTGTAGGAATCGAATGCGTTTAACTTGTTGTTATGTCTACATAGAACGATTTAAGGAATTGAAATCACAAGTTCATATAAATGAATGGGGTTATGCATTCATTTGCTTACTTATCGTTAATCCAATGACTTTAAGTTGTTGTTACATTTATATTGAACGGTTAAAAGTATTGAAACGAAACGTTTGTATGAATATGAATGAAATTTAAGCAATTGATTCGCTCCTTTATTGTTAATAACATGAGTTGACTTGTTTTATTTATATTGATTGATTTAAGGGATTGAAATCACAAGTTCGTATCAATACGAATAGGATTTAAGCCTTTCATTCGATCCCTATAGTTAATCCAATGTGTTCAACATGTTGTTAATTTATAATGATTGATTTAATGTACTGAAATCACAAGTTTGTATGAATACAGATGAGACTTTAATCATTCATTTGCTTCACTATAGTTAATCCAATGTGTTGAACATGTTACGCTTATATTGGATGATTTAAGGGTTTCAAAATCACAAGTTCAAATGAATATGCATGAAATAAATGTTATTCATTTGATCATGTAAAGTTAATTGAACGCGTTTAATTAGTTATATGTATTATCGTATACTTATCACTCGTATACATATATTACGTGTTTTATACATATACATATTATTGTAGGTAATCGAATGCGTTTAACTTGTTGTTATGTCTACATAGAACGATTTAAGGAATTGAAATCACAAGTTCATATAAATGAATGGGGGTTATGCCATTCATTTGCTTACTTATCGTTAATCCAATGACTTTAAGTTGTTGTTACATTTATATTGAACGGTTAAAAGTATTGAAACGAAACGTTTGTATGAATATGAATGAAATTTAAGCAATTGATTCGCTCCTTTATTGTTAATAACATGAGTTGGACTTGTTTTATTTATATTGATTGATTTAAGGGATTGAAATCACAAGTTCGTATCAATACGAATAGGATTTAAGCCTTTCATTCGATCCCCTATAGTTAATCCAATGTGTTCAACATGTTGTTAATTTATAATGATTGATTTAATGTACTGAATCACAAGTTTGTATGATACAGATGAACTTTATCATTCATTTGCTTCACTATAGTTAATCAATGTGTTGAACATGTTACGCTTATATTGGATGATTAAGGGTTTCAAAATCACAAGTTCAAATGAATATGCATGAAATAAATGTTATTCATTTGATCATGTAAAGTTAATTGAACGCGTTTAATTAGTTATATGTATTATCGTATACTTATCACTCGTATACATATATTACGTGTTTATACATATACATATTATTGTAGGAATCGAATGCGTTTAACTTGTTGTTATGTCTACATAGAACGATTTAAGGAATTGAAATCACAAGTTCATATAAATGAATGGGGTTATGCCATTCATTTGCTTACTTATCGTTAATCCAATGACTTTAAGTTGTTGTTACATTTATATTGAACGGTTAAAAGTATTGAAACGAAACGTTTGTATGAATATGAATGAAATTTAAGCAATTGATTCGCTCCTTTATTGTTAATAACATGAGTTGACTTGTTTTATTTATATTGATTGATTTAAGGGATTGAAATCACAAGTTCGTATCAATACGAATAGGATTTAAGCCTTTCATTCGATCCCCTATAGTTAATCCAATGTGTTCAACATGTTGTTAATTTATAATGATTGATTTAATGTACTGAAATCACAAGTTTGTATGAATACAGATGAGACTTTAATCAATTCATTTGCTTCACTATAGTTAATCCAATGTGTTGAACATGTTACGCTTATATTGGATGATTTAAGGGTTTCAAAATCACAAGTTCAAATGAATATGCATGAAATAAATGTTATTCATTTGATCATGTAAAGTTAATTGAACGCGTTTAATTAGTTATATGTATTATCGTATACTTATCACTCGTATACATATATTACGTGTTTTATACATATACATATTATTGTAGGTAATCGAATGCGTTTAACTTGTTGTTATGTCTACATAGAACGATTTAAGGAATTGAAATCACAAGTTCATATAAATGAATGGGGGTTATGCCATTCATTTGCTTACTTATCGTTAATCCAATGACTTTAAGTTGTTGTTACATTTATATTGAACGGTTAAAAGTATTGAAACGAAACGTTTGTATGAATATGAATGAAATTTAAGCAATTGATTCGCTCCTTTATTGTTAATAACATGAGTTGGACTTGTTTTATTTATATTGATTGATTTAAGGGATTGAAATCACAAGTTCGTATCAATACGAATAGGATTTAAGCCTTTCATTCGATCCCCTATAGTTAATCCAATGTGTTCAACATGTTGTTAATTTATAATGATTGATTTAATGTACTGAAATCACAAGTTTGTATGAATACAGATGAGACTTTAATCAATTCATTTGCTTCACTATAGTTAATCCAATGTGTTGAACATGTTACGCTTATATTGGATGATTTAAGGGTTTCAAAATCACAAGTTCAAATGAATATGCATGAAATAAATGTTATTCATTTGATCATGTAAAGTTAATTGAACGCGTTTAATTAGTTATATGTATTATCGTATACTTATCACTCGTATACATATATTACGTGTTTTATACATATACATATTATTGTAGGTAATCGAATGCGTTTAACTTGTTGTTATGTCTACATAGAACGATTTAAGGAATTGAAATCACAAGTTCATATAAATGAATGGGGGTTATGCCATTCATTTGCTTACTTATCGTTAATCCAATGACTTTAAGTTGTTGTTACATTTATATTGAACGGTTAAAAGTATTGAAACGAAACGTTTGTATGAATATGAATGAAATTTAAGCAATTGATTCGCTCCTTTATTGTTAATAACATGAGTTGACTTGTTTTATTTATATTGATTGATTTAAGGGATTGAAATCACAAGTTCGTATCAATACGAATAGGATTTAAGCCTTTCATTCGATCCCCTATAGTTAATCCAATGTGTTCAACATGTTGTTAATTTATAATGATTGATTTAATGTACTGAAATCACAAGTTTGTATGAATACAGATGAGACTTTAATCAATTCATTTGCTTCACTATAGTTAATCCAATGTGTTGAACATGTTACGCTTATATTGGATGATTTAAGGGTTTCAAAATCACAAGTTCAAATGAATATGCATGAAATAAATGTTATTCATTTGATCATGTAAAGTTAATTGAACGCGTTTAATTAGTTATATGTATTATCGTATACTTATCACTCGTATACATATATTACGTGTTTTATACATATACATATTATTGTAGGTAATCGAATGCGTTTAACTTGTTGTTATGTCTACATAGAACGATTTAAGGAATTGAAATCACAAGTTCATATAAATGAATGGGGTTATGCCATTCATTTGCTTACTTATCGTTAATCCAATGACTTTAAGTTGTTGTTACATTTATATTGAACGGTTAAAAGTATTGAAACGAAACGTTTGTATGAATATGAATGAAATTTAAGCAATTGATTCGCTCCTTTATTGTTAATAACATGAGTTGGACTTGTTTTATTTATATTGATTGATTTAAGGGATTGAAATCACAAGTTCGTATCAATACGAATAGGATTTAAGCCTTTCATTCGATCCCCTATAGTTAATCCAATGTGTTCAACATGTTGTTAATTTATAATGATTGATTTAATGTACTGAAATCACAAGTTTGTATGAATACAGATGAGACTTTAATCAATTCATTTGCTTCACTATAGTTAATCCAATGTGTTGAACATGTTACGCTTATATTGGATGATTTAAGGGTTTCAAAATCACAAGTTCAAATGAATATGCATGAAATAAATGTTATTCATTTGATCATGTAAAGTTAATTGAACGCGTTTAATTAGTTATATGTATTATCGTATACTTATCACTCGTATACATATATTACGTGTTTTATACATATACATATTATTGTAGGTAATCGAATGCGTTTAACTTGTTGTTATGTCTACATAGAACGATTTAAGGAATTGAAATCACAAGTTCATATAAATGAATGGGGGTTATGCCATTCATTTGCTTACTTATCGTTAATCCAATGACTTTAAGTTGTTGTTACATTTATATTGAACGGTTAAAAGTATTGAAACGAAACGTTTGTATGAATATGAATGAAATTTAAGCAATTGATTCGCTCCTTTATTGTTAATAACATGAGTTGGACTTGTTTTATTTATATTGATTGATTTAAGGGATTGAAATCACAAGTTCGTATCAATACGAATAGGATTTAAGCCTTTCATTCGATCCCCTATAGTTAATCCAATGTGTTCAACATGTTGTTAATTTATAATGATTGATTTAATGTACTGAAATCACAAGTTTGTATGAATACAGATGAGACTTTAATCAATTCATTTGCTTCACTATAGTTAATCCAATGTGTTGAACATGTTACGCTTATATTGGATGATTTAAGGGTTTCAAAATCACAAGTTCAAATGAATATGCATGAAATAAATGTTATTCATTTGATCATGTAAAGTTAATTGAACGCGTTTAATTAGTTATATGTATTATCGTATACTTATCACTCGTATACATATATTACGTGTTTTATACATATACATATTATTGTAGGTAATCGAATGCGTTTAACTTGTTGTTATGTCTACATAGAACGATTTAAGGAATTGAAATCACAAGTTCATATAAATGAATGGGGTTATGCCATTCATTTGCTTACTTATCGTTAATCCAATGACTTTAAGTTGTTGTTACATTTATATTGAACGGTTAAAAGTATTGAAACGAAACGTTTGTATGAATATGAATGAAATTTAAGCAATTGATTCGCTCCTTTATTGTTAATAACATGAGTTGACTTGTTTTATTTATATTGATTGATTTAAGGGATTGAAATCACAAGTTCGTATCAATACGAATAGGATTTAAGCCTTTCATTCGATCCCCTATAGTTAATCCAATGTGTTCAACATGTTGTTAATTTATAATGATTGATTTAATGTACTGAAATCACAAGTTTGTATGAATACAGATGAGACTTTAATCAATTCATTTGCTTCACTATAGTTAATCCAATGTGTTGAACATGTTACGCTTATATTGGATGATTTAAGGGTTTCAAAATCACAAGTTCAAATGAATATGCATGAAATAAATGTTATTCATTTGATCATGTAAAGTTAATTGAACGCGTTTAATTAGTTATATGTATTATCGTATACTTATCACTCGTATACATATATTACGTGTTTTATACATATACATATTATTGTAGGTAATCGAATGCGTTTAACTTGTTGTTATGTCTACATAGAACGATTTAAGGAATTGAAATCACAAGTTCATATAAATGAATGGGGGTTATGCCATTCATTTGCTTACTTATCGTTAATCCAATGACTTTAAGTTGTTGTTACATTTATATTGAACGGTTAAAAGTATTGAAACGAAACGTTTGTATGAATATGAATGAAATTTAAGCAATTGATTCGCTCCTTTATTGTTAATAACATGAGTTGACTTGTTTTATTTATATTGATTGATTTAAGGGATTGAAATCACAAGTTCGTATCAATACGAATAGGATTTAAGCCTTTCATTCGATCCCCTATAGTTAATCCAATGTGTTCAACATGTTGTTAATTTATAATGATTGATTTAATGTACTGAAATCACAAGTTTGTATGAATACAGATGAGACTTTAATCAATTCATTTGCTTCACTATAGTTAATCCAATGTGTTGAACATGTTACGCTTATATTGGATGATTTAAGGGTTTCAAAATCACAAGTTCAAATGAATATGCATGAAATAAATGTTATTCATTTGATCATGTAAAGTTAATTGAACGCGTTTAATTAGTTATATGTATTATCGTATACTTATCACTCGTATACATATATTACGTGTTTTATACATATACATATTATTGTAGGTAATCGAATGCGTTTAACTTGTTGTTATGTCTACATAGAACGATTTAAGGAATTGAAATCACAAGTTCATATAAATGAATGGGGGTTATGCCATTCATTTGCTTACTTATCGTTAATCCAATGACTTTAAGTTGTTGTTACATTTATATTGAACGGTTAAAAGTATTGAAACGAAACGTTTGTATGAATATGAATGAAATTTAAGCAATTGATTCGCTCCTTTATTGTTAATAACATGAGTTGGACTTGTTTTATTTATATTGATTGATTTAAGGGATTGAAATCACAAGTTCGTATCAATACGAATAGGATTTAAGCCTTTCATTCGATCCCCTATAGTTAATCCAATGTGTTCAACATGTTGTTAATTTATAATGATTGATTTAATGTACTGAAATCACAAGTTTGTATGAATACAGATGAGACTTTAATCAATTCATTTGCTTCACTATAGTTAATCCAATGTGTTGAACATGTTACGCTTATATTGGATGATTTAAGGGTTTCAAAATCACAAGTTCAAATGAATATGCATGAAATAAATGTTATTCATTTGATCATGTAAAGTTAATTGAACGCGTTTAATTAGTTATATGTATTATCGTATACTTATCACTCGTATACATATATTACGTGTTTTATACATATACATATTATTGTAGGAATCGAATGCGTTTAACTTGTTGTTATGTCTACATAGAACGATTTAAGGAATTGAAATCACAAGTTCATATAAATGAATGGGGTTATGCCATTCATTTGCTTACTTATCGTTAATCCAATGACTTTAAGTTGTTGTTACATTTATATTGAACGGTTAAAAGTATTGAAACGAAACGTTTGTATGAATATGAATGAAATTTAAGCAATTGATTCGCTCCTTTATTGTTAATAACATGAGTTGACTTGTTTTATTTATATTGATTGATTTAAGGGATTGAAATCACAAGTTCGTATCAATACGAATAGGATTTAAGCCTTTCATTCGATCCCCTATAGTTAATCCAATGTGTTCAACATGTTGTTAATTTATAATGATTGATTTAATGTACTGAAATCACAAGTTTTATGAATACAGATGAGACTTTAATCAATTCATACGATGATAAGTTACGATAATACATATAACTAATTAAACGCGTTCAATTAACTTACATGATCAAATGAATAACATTTATTCATGCATATTCATTTGAACTTGTGATTTGAAACCCTTAAATCATCAATATAAGCGTAACATTTCAACACATTGGATTAACTATAGTGAAGCAAATGAATGAAAAAGTCTCATCTGTATTCATACAAACTTGTGATTTCAGTACATTAAATCAATCATTATAAATTAACAACATGTTGAACACATTGGATTAACTATAGGGGATCGAATGAAAGGCTTAAATCCTATTCGTATTGATAGAACTTGTGATTTCAATCCCTTAAATCAATCAATATAAATAAAACAAGTCCAACTCATGTTATTAACAATAAAGGAGCCAATCAATTGCTTAAATTTCATTCATATTCATACAAACGTTTCGTTTCAATACTTTTAACCGTTCAATATAAATGTAACAACAACTTAAAGTCATTGGATTAACGATAAGTAAGCAAATGAATGGCATAACCCCCATTCATTTATATGAACTTGTGATTTCAATTCCTTAAATCGTTCTATGTAGACATAACAACAAGTTAAACGCATTCGATTGCCTACAATAATATGTATATGTATAAAACACGTAATATATGTATACGAGTGATAAGTATACGATAATACATATAACTAATTAAACGCGTTCAATTAACTTACATGATCAAATGAATAACATTTATTTCATGCATATTCATTTGAACTTGTGATTTTGAAACCCTTAAATCATCCAATATAAGCGTAACATGTTCAACACATTGGATTAACTATAGTGAAGCAAATGAATTGATTAAAGTCTCATCTGTATTCATACAAACTTGTGATTTCAGTACATTAAATCAATCATTATAAATTAACAACATGTTGAACACATTGGATTAACTATAGGGGATCGAATGAAAGGCTTAAATCCTATTCGTATTGATACGAACTTGTGATTTCAATCCCTTAAATCAATCAATATAAATAAAACAAGTCAACTCATGTTATTAACAATAAAGGAGCCAATCAATTGCTTAAATTTCATTCATATTCATACAAACGTTTCGTTTCAATACTTTTAACCGTTCAATATAAATGTAACAACAACTTAAAGTCATTGGATTAACGATAATAAGCAAATGAATGGCATAACCCCATTCATTTATATGAACTTGTGATTTCAATTCCTTAAATCGTTCTATGTAGACATAACAACAAGTTAAACGCATTCGATTGCCTACAATAATATGTATATGTATAAAACCGTAATATATGTATACGAGTGATAAGTATACGATAATACATATAACTAATTAAACGCGTTCAATTAACTCTACATGATCAAATGAATAACATTTATTTCATGCATATTCATTTGAACTTGTGATTTTGAAACCCTTAAATCATCCAATATAAGCGTAACATGTTCAACACATTGGATTAACTATAGTGAAGCAAATGAACTGATAAAGTCTCATCTGTATTCATACAAACTTGTGATTTCAGTACATTAAATCAATCATTATAAATTAACAACATGTTGAACACATTGGATTAACTATAGGGGATCGAATGAAAGGCTTAAATCCTATTCGTATTGATACGAACTTGTGATTTCAATCCCTTAAATCAATCAATATAAATAAAACAAGTCCAACTCATGTTATTAACAATAAAGGAGCCAATCAATTGCTTAAATTTCATTCATATTCATACAAACGTTTCGTTTCAATACTTTTAACCGTTCAATATAAATGTAACAACAACTTAAAGTCATTGGATTAACGATAAGTAAGCAAATGAATGGCATAACCCCCATTCATTTATATGAACTTGTGATTTCAATTCCTTAAATCGTTCTATGTAGACATAACAACAAGTTAAACGCATTCGATTGCCTACAATAATATGTATATGTATAAAACACGTAATATATGTATACGAGTGATAAGTATACGATAATACATATAACTAATTAAACGCGTTCAATTAACTTACATGATCAAATGAATAACATTTATTTCATGCATATTCATTTGAACTTGTGATTTTGAAACCCTTAAATCATCCAATATAAGCGTAACATGTTCAACACATTGGATTAACTATAGTGAAGCAAATGAATTGATTAAAGTCTCATCTGTATTCATACAAACTTGTGATTTCAGTACATTAAATCAATCATTATAAATTAACAACATGTTGAACACATTGGATTAACTATAGGGGATCGAATGAAAGGCTTAAATCCTATTCGTATTGATACGAACTTGTGATTTCAATCCCTTAAATCAATCAATATAAATAAAACAAGTCCAACTCATGTTATTAACAATAAAGGAGCGAATCAATTGCTTAAATTTCATTCATATTCATACAAACGTTTCGTTTCAATACTTTTAACCGTTCAATATAAATGTAACAACAACTTAAAGTCATTGGATTAACGATAATAAGCAAATGAATGGCATAACCCCCATTCATTTATATGAACTTGTGATTTCAATTCCTTAAATCGTTCTATGTAGACATAACAACAAGTTAAACGCATTCGATTGCCTACAATAATATGTATATGTATAAAACCGTAA
The DNA here is from genome assembly GCF_008831285.2 of Nymphaea colorata. Classification (NCBI taxonomy): domain Eukaryota; kingdom Viridiplantae; phylum Streptophyta; class Magnoliopsida; order Nymphaeales; family Nymphaeaceae; genus Nymphaea; species Nymphaea colorata. The sequence continues at coordinate 10,906 of NW_022204947.1, forward strand.
TATATGTATACGAGTGATAAGTATACGATAATACATATAACTAATTAAACGCGTTCAATTAACTTACATGATCAAATGAATAACATTTATTTCATGCATATTCATTTGAACTTGTGATTTTGAAACCCTTAAATCATCCAATATAAGCGTAACATGTTCAACACATTGGATTAACTATAGTGAAGCAAATGAACTGATAAAGTCTCATCTGTATTCATACAAACTTGTGATTTCAGTACATTAAATCAATCATTATAAATTAACAACATGTTGAACACATTGGATTAACTATAGGGGATCGAATGAAAGGCTTAAATCCTATTCGTATTGATACGAACTTGTGATTTCAATCCCTTAAATCAATCAATATAAATAAAACAAGTCAACTCATGTTATTAACAATAAAGGAGCGAATCAATTGCTTAAATTTCATTCATATTCATACAAACGTTTCGTTTCAATACTTTTAACCGTTCAATATAAATGTAACAACAACTTAAAGTCATTGGATTAACGATAAGTAAGCAAATGAATGGCATAACCCCCATTCATTTATATGAACTTGTGATTTCAATTCCTTAAATCGTTCTATGTAGACATAACAACAAGTTAAACGCATTCGATTGCCTACAATAATATGTATATGTATAAAACGTAATATATGTATACGAGTGATAAGTATACGATAATACATATAACTAATTAAACGCGTTCAATTAACTTTACATGATCAAATGAATAACATTTATTTCATGCATATTCATTTGAACTTGTGATTTTGAAACCCTTAAATCATCCAATATAAGCGTAACATGTTCAACACATTGGATTAACTATAGTGAAGCAAATGAACTGACAAAGTCTCATCTGTATTCATACAAACTTGTGATTTCAGTACATTAAATCAATCATTATAAATTAACAACATGTTGAACACATTGGATTAACTATAGGGATCGAATGAAAGGCTTAAATCCTATTCGTATTGATACGAACTTGTGATTTCAATCCCTTAAATCAATCAATATAAATAAAACAAGTCCAACTCATGTTATTAACAATAAAGGAGCGAATCAATTGCTTAAATTTCATTCATATTCATACAAACGTTTCGTTTCAATACTTTTAACCGTTCAATATAAATGTAACAACAACTTAAAGTCATTGGATTAACGATAAGTAAGCAAATGAATGGCATAACCCCCATTCATTTATATGAACTTGTGATTTCAATTCCTTAAATCGTTCTATGTAGACATAACAACAAGTTAAACGCATTCGATTGCCTACAATAATATGTATATGTATAAAACGTAATATATGTATACGAGTGATAAGTATACGATAATACATATAACTAATTAAACGCGTTCAATTAACTTTACATGATCAAATGAATAACATTTATTTCATGCATATTCATTTGAACTTGTGATTTTGAAACCCTTAAATCATCCAATATAAGCGTAACATGTTCAACACATTGGATTAACTATAGTGAAGCAAATGAATTGATTAAAGTCTCATCTGTATTCATACAAACTTGTGATTTCAGTACATTAAATCAATCATTATAAATTAACAACATGTTGAACACATTGGATTAACTATAGGGGATCGAATGAAAGGCTTAAATCCTATTCGTATTGATACGAACTTGTGATTTCAATCCTTAAATCAATCAATATAAATAAAACAAGTCCAACTCATGTTATTAACAATAAAGGAGCCAATCAATTGCTTAAATTTCATTCATATTCATACAAACGTTTCGTTTCAATACTTTTAACCGTTCAATATAAATGTAACAACAACTTAAAGTCATTGGATTAACGATAAGTAAGCAAATGAATGCATAACCCCCATTCATTTATATGAACTTGTGATTTCAATTCCTTAAATCGTTCTATGTAGACATAACAACAAGTTAAACGCATTCGATTGCCTACAATAATATGTATATGTATAAAACGCGTAATATATTATACGAGTGATAAGTATACGATAATACATATAACTAATTAAACGCGTTCAATTAACTCTACATGATCAAATGAATAACATTTATTTCATGCATATTCATTTGAACTTGTGATTTTGAAACCCTTAAATCATCCAATATAAGCGTAACATGTTCAACACATTGGATTAACTATAGTGAAGCAAATGAATTGATTAAAGTCTCATCTGTATTCATACAAACTTGTGATTTCAGTACATTAAATCAATCATTATAAATTAACAACATGTTGAACAATTGGATTAACTATAGGGGATCGAATGAAAGGCTTAAATCCTATTCGTATTGATACGAACTTGTGATTTCAATCCCTTAAATCAATCAATATAAATAAAACAAGTCCAACTCATGTTATTAACAATAAAGGAGCGAATCAATTGCTTAAATTTCATTCATATTCATACAAACGTTTCGTTTCAATACTTTTAACCGTTCAATATAAATGTAACAACAACTTAAAGTCATTGGATTAACGATAATAAGCAAATGAATGGCATAACCCCCATTCATTTATATGAACTTGTGATTTCAATTCCTTAAATCGTTCTATGTAGACATAACAACAAGTTAAACGCATTCGATTGCCTACAATAATATGTATATGTATAAAACGCGTAATATATGTATACGAGTGATAAGTATACGATAATACATATAACTAATTAAACGCGTTCAATTAACTTTACATGATCAAATGAATAACATTTATTTCATGCATATTCATTTGAACTTGTGATTTTGAAACCCTTAAATCATCCAATATAAGCGTAACATGTTCAACACATTGGATTAACTATAGTGAAGCAAATGAACTGATAAAGTCTCATCTGTATTCATACAAACTTGTGATTTCAGTACATTAAATCAATCATTATAAATTAACAACATGTTGAACACATTGGATTAACTATAGGGGATCGAATGAAAGGCTTAAATCCTATTCGTATTGATACGAACTTGTGATTTCAATCCCTTAAATCAATCAATATAAATAAAACAAGTCCAACTCATGTTATTAACAATAAAGGAGCCAATCAATTGCTTAAATTTCATTCATATTCATACAAACGTTTCGTTTCAATACTTTTAACCGTTCAATATAAATGTAACAACAACTTAAAGTCATTGGATTAACGATAAGTAAGCAAATGAATGGCATAACCCCCATTCATTTATATGAACTTGTGATTTCAATCCTTAAATCGTTCTATGTAGACATAACAACAAGTTAAACGCATTCGATTGCCTACAATAATATGTATATGTATAAAACACGTAATATATGTATACGAGTGATAAGTATACGATAATACATATAACTAATTAAACGCGTTCAATTAACTTACATGATCAAATGAATAACATTTATTTCATGCATATTCATTTGAACTTGTGATTTTGAAACCCTTAAATCATCCAATATAAGCGTAACATGTTCAACACATTGGATTAACTATAGTGAAGCAAATGAATTGATTAAAGTCTCATCTGTATTCATACAAACTTGTGATTTCAGTACATTAAATCAATCATTATAAATTAACAACATGTTGAACACATTGGATTAACTATAGGGGATCGAATGAAAGGCTTAAATCCTATTCGTATTGATACGAACTTGTGATTTCAATCCTTAAATCAATCAATATAAATAAAACAAGTCCAACTCATGTTATTAACAAAAAGGAGCCAATCAATTGCTTAAATTTCATTCATATTCATACAAACGTTTCGTTTCAATACTTTTAACCGTTCAATATAAATGTAACAACAACTTAAAGTCATTGGATTAACGATAAGTAAGCAAATGAATGGCATAACCCCCATTCATTTATATGAACTTGTGATTTCAATCCTTAAATCGTTCTATGTAGACATAACAACAAGTTAAACGCATTCGATTGCCTACAATAATATGTATATGTATAAAACACGTAATATATGTATACGAGTGATAAGTATACGATAATACATATAACTAATTAAACGCGTTCAATTAACTTTACATGATCAAATGAATAACATTTATTTCATGCATATTCATTTGAACTTGTGATTTTGAAACCTTAAATCATCCAATATAAGCGTAACATGTTCAACACATTGGATTAACTATAGTGAAGCAAATGAACTGATAAAGTCTCATCTGTATTCATACAAACTTGTGATTTCAGTACATTAAATCAATCATTATAAATTAACAACATGTTGAACACATTGATTAACTATAGGGGATCGAATGAAAGGCTTAAATCCTATTCGTATTGATACGAACTTGTGATTTCAATCCCTTAAATCAATCAATATAAATAAAACAAGTCCAACTCATGTTATTAACAATAAAGGAGCCAATCAATTGCTTAAATTTCATTCATATTCATACAAACGTTTCGTTTCAATACTTTTAACCGTTCAATATAAATGTAACAACAACTTAAAGTCATTGGATTAACGATAATAAGCAAATGAATGGCATAACCCCATTCATTTATATGAACTTGTGATTTCAATTCCTTAAATCGTTCTATGTAGACATAACAACAAGTTAAACGCATTCGATTGCCTACAATAATATGTATATGTATAAACACGTAATATATGTATACGAGTGATAAGTATACGATAATATATAACTAATTAAACGCGTTCAATTAACTTTACATGATCAAATGAATAACATTTATTTCATGCATATTCATTTGAACTTGTGATTTTGAAACCCTTAAATCGTCCAATATAAGCGTAACATGTTCAAACATTGGATTAACTATAGTGAAGCAAATGAATGATTAAAGTCTCATCTGTATTCATACAAACTTGTGATTTCAGTAATTAAATCAAACGTTTGTATGAATATGAATGAAATTTAAGCAATTGATTGCTCCTTTATTGTTAATAACATGAGTTGGACTTGTTTTATTTATATTGATTGATTTAAGGATTGAATCACAAGTTCGTATCAATACGAATAGATTTAAGCCTTTCATTCGATCCCTATAGTTAATCCAATGTGTTCAACATGTTGTTAATTTATAATGATTGATTTAATGTACTGAAATCACAAGTTTGTATGAATACAGATGAGACTTTAATCAATTCATTTGCTTCACTATAGTTAATCCAATGTGTTGAACATGTTACGCTTATATTGGATGATTTAAGGTTTCAAAATCACAAGTTCAAATGAATATGCATGAAATAAATGTTATTCATTTGATCATGTAAAGTTAATTGAACGCGTTTAATTAGTTATATGTATTATCGTATACTTATCACTCGTATACATATATTACGTGTTTTATACATATACATATTATTGTAGGAATCGAATGCGTTTAACTTGTTGTTATGTCTACATAGAACGATTTAAGGAATTGAAATCACAAGTTCATATAAATGAATGGGGTTATGCCATTCATTTGCTTACTTATCGTTAATCCAATGACTTTAAGTTGTTGTTACATTTATATTGAACGGTTAAAAGTATTGAAACGAAACGTTTGTATGAATATGAATGAAATTTAAGCAATTGATTGCTCCTTTATTGTTAATAACATGAGTTGGACTTGTTTTATTTATATTGATTGATTTAAGGGATTGAAATCACAAGTTCGTATCAATACGAATAGGATTTAAGCCTTTCATTCGATCCCCTATAGTTAATCCAATGTGTTCAACATGTTGTTAATTTATAATGATTGATTTAATGTACTGAAATCACAAGTTTGTATGAATACAGATGAGACTTTAATCATTCATTTGCTTCACTATAGTTAATCCAATGTGTTGAACATGTTACGCTTATATTGGATGATTTAAGGGTTTCAAAATCACAAGTTCAAATGAATATGCATGAAATAAATGTTATTCATTTGATCATGTAAGTTAATTGAACGCGTTTAATTAGTTATATGTATTATCGTATACTTATCACTCGTATACATATATTACGTGTTTTATACATATACATATTATTGTAGGCAATCGAATGCGTTTAACTTGTTGTTATGTCTACATAGAACGATTTAAGGATTGAAATCACAAGTTCATATAAATGAATGGGGGTTATGCCATTCATTTGCTTACTTATCGTTAATCCAATGACTTTAAGTTGTTGTTACATTTATATTGAACGGTTAAAAGTATTGAAACGAAACGTTTGTATGAATATGAATGAAATTTAAGCAATTGATTCGCTCCTTTATTGTTAATAACATGAGTTGGACTTGTTTTATTTATATTGATTGATTTAAGGGATTGAAATCACAAGTTCGTATCAATACGAATAGGATTTAAGCCTTTCATTCGATCCCCTATAGTTAATCCAATGTGTTCAACATGTTGTTAATTTATAATGATTGATTTAATGTACTGAAATCACAAGTTTGTATGAATACAGATGAGACTTTAATCAATTCATTTGCTTCACTATAGTTAATCCAATGTGTTGAACATGTTACGCTTATATTGGATGATTTAAGGGTTTCAAAATCACAAGTTCAAATGAATATGCATGAAATAAATGTTATTCATTTGATCATGTAAAGTTAATTGAACGCGTTTAATTAGTTATATGTATTATCGTATACTTATCACTCGTATACATATATTACGTGTTTTATACATATACATATTATTGTAGGAATCGAATGCGTTTAACTTGTTGTTATGTCTACATAGAACGATTTAAGGAATTGAAATCACAAGTTCATATAAATGAATGGGGGTTATGCCATTCATTTGCTTACTTATCGTTAATCCAATGACTTTAAGTTGTTGTTACATTTATATTGAACGGTTAAAAGTATTGAAACGAAACGTTTGTATGAATATGAATGAAATTTAAGCAATTGATTCGCTCCTTTATTGTTAATAACATGAGTTGGACTTGTTTTATTTATATTGATTGATTTAAGGGATTGAAATCACAAGTTCGTATCAATACGAATAGGATTTAAGCCTTTCATTCGATCCCCTATAGTTAATCCAATGTGTTCAACATGTTGTTAATTTATAATGATTGATTTAATGTACTGAAATCACAAGTTTGTATGAATACAGATGAGACTTTAATCAATTCATTTGCTTCACTATAGTTAATCCAATGTGTTGAACATGTTACGCTTATATTGGATGATTTAAGGGTTTCAAAATCACAAGTTCAAATGAATATGCATGAAATAAATGTTATTCATTTGATCATGTAAAGTTAATTGAACGCGTTTAATTAGTTATATGTATTATCGTATACTTATCACTCGTATACATATATTACGTGTTTTATACATATACATATTATTGTAGGCAATCGAATGCGTTTAACTTGTTGTTATGTCTACATAGAACGATTTAAGGAATTGAAATCACAAGTTCATATAAATGAATGGGGGTTATGCCATTCATTTGCTTACTTATCGTTAATCCAATGACTTTAAGTTGTTGTTACATTTATATTGAACGGTTAAAAGTATTGAAACGAAACGTTTGTATGAATATGAATGAAATTTAAGCAATTGATTGCTCCTTTATTGTTAATAACATGAGTTGGACTTGTTTTATTTATATTGATTGATTTAAGGGATTGAAATCACAAGTTCGTATCAATACGAATAGGATTTAAGCCTTTCATTCGATCCCCTATAGTTAATCCAATGTGTTCAACATGTTGTTAATTTATAATGATTGATTTAATGTACTGAAATCACAAGTTTGTATGAATACAGATGAGACTTTAATCAATTCATTTGCTTCACTATAGTTAATCCAATGTGTTGAACATGTTACGCTTATATTGGATGATTTAAGGGTTTCAAAATCACAAGTTCAAATGAATATGCATGAAATAAATGTTATTCATTTGATCATGTAAAGTTAATTGAACGCGTTTAATTAGTTATATGTATTATCGTATACTTATCACTCGTATACATATATTACGTGTTTTATACATATACATATTATTGTAGGCAATCGAATGCGTTTAACTTGTTGTTATGTCTACATAGAACGATTTAAGGAATTGAAATCACAAGTTCATATAAATGAATGGGGGTTATGCCATTCATTTGCTTACTTATCGTTAATCCAATGACTTTAAGTTGTTGTTACATTTATATTGAACGGTTAAAAGTATTGAAACGAAACGTTTGTATGAATATGAATGAAATTTAAGCAATTGATTCGCTCCTTTATTGTTAATAACATGAGTTGGACTTGTTTTATTTATATTGATTGATTTAAGGGATTGAAATCACAAGTTCGTATCAATACGAATAGGATTTAAGCCTTTCATTCGATCCCCTATAGTTAATCCAATGTGTTCAACATGTTGTTAATTTATAATGATTGATTTAATGTACTGAAATCACAAGTTTGTATGAATACAGATGAGACTTTAATCAATTCATTTGCTTCACTATAGTTAATCCAATGTGTTGAACATGTTACGCTTATATTGGATGATTTAAGGGTTTCAAAATCACAAGTTCAAATGAATATGCATGAAATAAATGTTATTCATTTGATCATGTAAAGTTAATTGAACGCGTTTAATTAGTTATATGTATTATCGTATACTTATCACTCGTATACATATATTACGTGTTTTATACATATACATATTATTGTAGGCAATCGAATGCGTTTAACTTGTTGTTATGTCTACATAGAACGATTTAAGGAATTGAAATCACAAGTTCATATAAATGAATGGGGGTTATGCCATTCATTTGCTTACTTATCGTTAATCCAATGACTTTAAGTTGTTGTTACATTTATATTGAACGGTTAAAAGTATTGAAACGAAACGTTTGTATGAATATGAATGAAATTTAAGCAATTGATTCGCTCCTTTATTGTTAATAACATGAGTTGGACTTGTTTTATTTATATTGATTGATTTAAGGGATTGAAATCACAAGTTCGTATCAATACGAATAGGATTTAAGCCTTTCATTCGATCCCCTATAGTTAATCCAATGTGTTCAACATGTTGTTAATTTATAATGATTGATTTAATGTACTGAAATCACAAGTTTGTATGAATACAGATGAGACTTTAATCAATTCATTTGCTTCACTATAGTTAATCCAATGTGTTGAACATGTTACGCTTATATTGGATGATTTAAGGGTTTCAAAATCACAAGTTCAAATGAATATGCATGAAATAAATGTTATTCATTTGATCATGTAAAGTTAATTGAACGCGTTTAATTAGTTATATGTATTATCGTATACTTATCACTCGTATACATATATTACGTGTTTTATACATATACATATTATTGTAGGCAATCGAATGCGTTTAACTTGTTGTTATGTCTACATAGAACGATTTAAGGAATTGAAATCACAAGTTCATATAAATGAATGGGGGTTATGCCATTCATTTGCTTACTTATCGTTAATCCAATGACTTTAAGTTGTTGTTACATTTATATTGAACGGTTAAAAGTATTGAAACGAAACGTTTGTATGAATATGAATGAAATTTAAGCAATTGATTCGCTCCTTTATTGTTAATAACATGAGTTGGACTTGTTTTATTTATATTGATTGATTTAAGGGATTGAAATCACAAGTTCGTATCAATACGAATAGGATTTAAGCCTTTCATTCGATCCCCTATAGTTAATCCAATGTGTTCAACATGTTGTTAATTTATAATGATTGATTTAATGTACTGAAATCACAAGTTTGTATGAATACAGATGAGACTTTAATCAATTCATTTGCTTCACTATAGTTAATCCAATGTGTTGAACATGTTACGCTTATATTGGATGATTTAAGGGTTTCAAAATCACAAGTTCAAATGAATATGCATGAAATAAATGTTATTCATTTGATCATGTAAAGTTAATTGAACGCGTTTAATTAGTTATATGTATTATCGTATACTTATCACTCGTATACATATATTACGTGTTTTATACATATACATATTATTGTAGGAATCGAATGCGTTTAACTTGTTGTTATGTTACATAGAACGATTTAGAATTGAAATCAAAGTTCATATAAATGAATGATGATTAATGTTATCATTTAATTGTTTTACATTTATATTGAACGTTAAAGTATTGAAACAAGTTTGTATAATATGAATGATTTAAGCATTGATTCTCTTTATGTTAATAAATGAGTTGACTTGTTTTATTTATATTGATTGATTTAAGTATTGAAATCACAAGTTGTATAATACAATGAATTTAAGCATTCATTGTTCACTATAGTTAATCCAATGTGTTAACATGTTGTTATATTGATGATTTAAGTTAAATCACAATTATGTAATAATGATTAATAATGTTATTATTTATATGATTGATTTAATGTATTGAATCACAAGTTGTATAATACAATAGATTTAATTCATTGATATAGTTAATCAATGTTTAACATGTTGTTATATTGATGATTTAAGGTTAAATCACAAGTTATATATGAATAAATGATTATTTATTTAATTAATGTTTATTTTATTTATTATGTATACTTATAATATATTACGTTTTATCATTATATTAATCAATGTTTAACTGTTGTTATTTAATGATTTAAGATGAAATCACAAGTTATATAATGAATTTATCATGCTTATGTTAATCCAATGTGTTGAACATGTTGTTATATGATTTAATTTCAAATAAAGTTAAATGAATATGATGAAATAAATGTTATTCATTTGATCATGTAAGTTAATTGAACGTTTAATTATTATATGTATTATCTATACTTATCACTCGTATACATATATTACTGTTTTATACATATACATATTATTGTAGGCAATCGAATGCGTTTAACTTGTTGTTATGTCTACATAGAACGATTTAAGGAATTGAAATCACAAGTTCATATAAATGAATGGGGTTATGCCATTCATTTGCTTACTTATCGTTAATCCAATGACTTTAAGTTGTTGTTACATTTATATTGAACGGTTAAAAGTATTGAAACGAAACGTTTGTATGAATATGAATGAAATTTAAGCAATTGATTGCTCCTTTATTGTTAATAACATGAGTTGGACTTGTTTTATTTATATTGATTGATTTAAGGGATTGAAATCACAAGTTCGTATCAATACGAATAGGATTTAAGCCTTTCATTCGATCCCCTATAGTTAATCCAATGTGTTCAACATGTTGTTAATTTATAATGATTGATTTAATGTACTGAAATCACAAGTTTGTATGAATACAGATGAGACTTTAATCAATTCATTTGCTTCACTATAGTTAATCCAATGTGTTGAACATGTTACGCTTATATTGGATGATTTAAGGGTTTCAAAATCACAAGTTCAAATGAATATGCATGAAATAAATGTTATTCATTTGATCATGTAAAGTTAATTGAACGCGTTTAATTAGTTATATGTATTATCGTATACTTATCACTCGTATACATATATTACGTGTTTTATACATATACATATTATTGTAGGCAATCGAATGCGTTTAACTTGTTGTTATGTCTACATAGAACGATTTAAGGAATTGAAATCACAAGTTCATATAAATGAATGGGGTTATGCCATTCATTTGCTTACTTATCGTTAATCCAATGACTTTAAGTTGTTGTTACATTTATATTGAACGGTTAAAAGTATTGAAACGAAACGTTTGTATGAATATGAATGAAATTTAAGCAATTGATTCGCTCCTTTATTGTTAATAACATGAGTTGGACTTGTTTTATTTATATTGATTGATTTAAGGGATTGAAATCACAAGTTCGTATCAATACGAATAGGATTTAAGCCTTTCATTCGATCCCCTATAGTTAATCCAATGTGTTCAACATGTTGTTAATTTATAATGATTGATTTAATGTACTGAAATCACAAGTTTGTATGAATACAGATGAGACTTTAATCAATTCATTTGCTTCACTATAGTTAATCCAATGTGTTGAACATGTTACGCTTATATTGGATGATTTAAGGGTTTCAAAATCACAAGTTCAAATGAATATGCATGAAATAAATGTTATTCATTTGATCATGTAAAGTTAATTGAACGCGTTTAATTAGTTATATGTATTATCGTATACTTATCACTCGTATACATATATTACGTGTTTTATACATATACATATTATTGTAGGCAATCGAATGCGTTTAACTTGTTGTTATGTCTACATAGAACGATTTAAGGAATTGAAATCACAAGTTCATATAAATGAATGGGGGTTATGCCATTCATTTGCTTACTTATCGTTAATCCAATGACTTTAAGTTGTTGTTACATTTATATTGAACGGTTAAAAGTATTGAAACGAAACGTTTGTATGAATATGAATGAAATTTAAGCAATTGATTGCTCCTTTATTGTTAATAACATGAGTTGGACTTGTTTTATTTATATTGATTGATTTAAGGGATTGAAATCACAAGTTCGTATCAATACGAATAGGATTTAAGCCTTTCATTCGATCCCCTATAGTTAATCCAATGTGTTCAACATGTTGTTAATTTATAATGATTGATTTAATGTACTGAAATCACAAGTTTGTATGAATACAGATGAGACTTTAATCAATTCATTTGCTTCACTATAGTTAATCCAATGTGTTGAACATGTTACGCTTATATTGGATGATTTAAGGGTTTCAAAATCACAAGTTCAAATGAATATGCATGAAATAAATGTTATTCATTTGATCATGTAAAGTTAATTGAACGCGTTTAATTAGTTATATGTATTATCGTATACTTATCACTCGTATACATATATTACGTGTTTTATACATATACATATTATTGTAGGCAATCGAATGCGTTTAACTTGTTGTTATGTCTACATAGAACGATTTAAGGAATTGAAATCACAAGTTCATATAAATGAATGGGGGTTATGCCATTCATTTGCTTACTTATCGTTAATCCAATGACTTTAAGTTGTTGTTACATTTATATTGAACGGTTAAAAGTATTGAAACGAAACGTTTGTATGAATATGAATGAAATTTAAGCAATTGATTCGCTCCTTTATTGTTAATAACATGAGTTGGACTTGTTTTATTTATATTGATTGATTTAAGGGATTGAAATCACAAGTTCGTATCAATACGAATAGGATTTAAGCCTTTCATTCGATCCCCTATAGTTAATCCAATGTGTTCAACATGTTGTTAATTTATAATGATTGATTTAATGTACTGAAATCACAAGTTTGTATGAATACAGATGAGACTTTAATCAATTCATTTGCTTCACTATAGTTAATCCAATGTGTTGAACATGTTACGCTTATATTGGATGATTTAAGGGTTTCAAAATCACAAGTTCAAATGAATATGCATGAAATAAATGTTATTCATTTGATCATGTAAAGTTAATTGAACGCGTTTAATTAGTTATATGTATTATCGTATACTTATCACTCGTATACATATATTACGTGTTTTATACATATACATATTATTGTAGGCAATCGAATGCGTTTAACTTGTTGTTATGTCTACATAGAACGATTTAAGGAATTGAAATCACAAGTTCATATAAATGAATGGGGGTTATGCCATTCATTTGCTTACTTATCGTTAATCCAATGACTTTAAGTTGTTGTTACATTTATATTGAACGGTTAAAAGTATTGAAACGAAACGTTTGTATGAATATGAATGAAATTTAAGCAATTGATTGCTCCTTTATTGTTAATAACATGAGTTGGACTTGTTTTATTTATATTGATTGATTTAAGGGATTGAAATCACAAGTTCGTATCAATACGAATAGGATTTAAGCCTTTCATTCGATCCCCTATAGTTAATCCAATGTGTTCAACATGTTGTTAATTTATAATGATTGATTTAATGTACTGAAATCACAAGTTTGTATGAATACAGATGAGACTTTAATCAATTCATTTGCTTCACTATAGTTAATCCAATGTGTTGAACATGTTACGCTTATATTGGATGATTTAAGGGTTTCAAAATCACAAGTTCAAATGAATATGCATGAAATAAATGTTATTCATTTGATCATGTAAAGTTAATTGAACGCGTTTAATTAGTTATATGTATTATCGTATACTTATCACTCGTATACATATATTACGTGTTTTATACATATACATATTATTGTAGGCAATCGAATGCGTTTAACTTGTTGTTATGTCTACATAGAACGATTTAAGGAATTGAAATCACAAGTTCATATAAATGAATGGGGGTTATGCCATTCATTTGCTTACTTATCGTTAATCCAATGACTTTAAGTTGTTGTTACATTTATATTGAACGGTTAAAAGTATTGAAACGAAACGTTTGTATGAATATGAATGAAATTTAAGCAATTGATTGCTCCTTTATTGTTAATAACATGAGTTGGACTTGTTTTATTTATATTGATTGATTTAAGGGATTGAAATCACAAGTTCGTATCAATACGAATAGGATTTAAGCCTTTCATTCGATCCCCTATAGTTAATCCAATGTGTTCAACATGTTGTTAATTTATAATGATTGATTTAATGTACTGAAATCACAAGTTTGTATGAATACAGATGAGACTTTAATCAATTCATTTGCTTCACTATAGTTAATCCAATGTGTTGAACATGTTACGCTTATATTGGATGATTTAAGGGTTTCAAAATCACAAGTTCAAATGAATATGCATGAAATAAATGTTATTCATTTGATCATGTAAAGTTAATTGAACGCGTTTAATTAGTTATATGTATTATCGTATACTTATCACTCGTATACATATATTACGTGTTTTATACATATACATATTATTGTAGGCAATCGAATGCGTTTAACTTGTTGTTATGTCTACATAGAACGATTTAAGGAATTGAAATCACAAGTTCATATAAATGAATGGGGGTTATGCCATTCATTTGCTTACTTATCGTTAATCCAATGACTTTAAGTTGTTGTTACATTTATATTGAACGGTTAAAAGTATTGAAACGAAACGTTTGTATGAATATGAATGAAATTTAAGCAATTGATTCGCTCCTTTATTGTTAATAACATGAGTTGGACTTGTTTTATTTATATTGATTGATTTAAGGGATTGAAATCACAAGTTCGTATCAATACGAATAGGATTTAAGCCTTTCATTCGATCCCCTATAGTTAATCCAATGTGTTCAACATGTTGTTAATTTATAATGATTGATTTAATGTACTGAAATCACAAGTTTGTATGAATACAGATGAGACTTTAATCAATTCATTTGCTTCACTATAGTTAATCCAATGTGTTGAACATGTTACGCTTATATTGGATGATTTAAGGGTTTCAAAATCACAAGTTCAAATGAATATGCATGAAATAAATGTTATTCATTTGATCATGTAAAGTTAATTGAACGCGTTTAATTAGTTATATGTATTATCGTATACTTATCACTCGTATACATATATTACGTGTTTTATACATATACATATTATTGTAGGCAATCGAATGCGTTTAACTTGTTGTTATGTCTACATAGAACGATTTAAGGAATTGAAATCACAAGTTCATATAAATGAATGGGGGTTATGCCATTCATTTGCTTACTTATCGTTAATCCAATGACTTTAAGTTGTTGTTACATTTATATTGAACGGTTAAAAGTATTGAAACGAAACGTTTGTATGAATATGAATGAAATTTAAGCAATTGATTGGCTCCTTTATTGTTAATAACATGAGTTGGACTTGTTTTATTTATATTGATTGATTTAAGGGATTGAAATCACAAGTTCGTATCAATACGAATAGGATTTAAGCCTTTCATTCGATCCCCTATAGTTAATCCAATGTGTTCAACATGTTGTTAATTTATAATGATTGATTTAATGTACTGAAATCACAAGTTTGTATGAATACAGATGAGACTTTAATCAATTCATTTGCTTCACTATAGTTAATCCAATGTGTTGAACATGTTACGCTTATATTGGATGATTTAAGGGTTTCAAAATCACAAGTTCAAATGAATATGCATGAAATAAATGTTATTCATTTGATCATGTAAAGTTAATTGAACGCGTTTAATTAGTTATATGTATTATCGTATACTTATCACTCGTATACATATATTACGTGTTTTATACATATACATATTATTGTAGGCAATCGAATGCGTTTAACTTGTTGTTATGTCTACATAGAACGATTTAAGGAATTGAAATCACAAGTTCATATAAATGAATGGGGGTTATGCCATTCATTTGCTTACTTATCGTTAATCCAATGACTTTAAGTTGTTGTTACATTTATATTGAACGGTTAAAAGTATTGAAACGAAACGTTTGTATGAATATGAATGAAATTTAAGCAATTGATTCGCTCCTTTATTGTTAATAACATGAGTTGGACTTGTTTTATTTATATTGATTGATTTAAGGGATTGAAATCACAAGTTCGTATCAATACGAATAGGATTTAAGCCTTTCATTCGATCCCCTATAGTTAATCCAATGTGTTCAACATGTTGTTAATTTATAATGATTGATTTAATGTACTGAAATCACAAGTTTGTATGAATACAGATGAGACTTTAATCAATTCATTTGCTTCACTATAGTTAATCCAATGTGTTGAACATGTTACGCTTATATTGGATGATTTAAGGGTTTCAAAATCACAAGTTCAAATGAATATGCATGAAATAAATGTTATTCATTTGATCATGTAAAGTTAATTGAACGCGTTTAATTAGTTATATGTATTATCGTATACTTATCATCGTATACATATATTACGTGTTTTATACATATAATATTATTGTATCAATGTTACTTTTGTTATGTACATGAACGATTTAATGTACATTTATAATATGGTTAACTGTTTATGTTAATATGAAATGATTTAATGAATTAAATAACAAGTTATAATATGAATGATTAAGCATTCATTTCTTTATGTTAATCAATGAGTTAACTTGTTTTATTTATATTGATTGATTTAAGTATTGAAATCACAAGTTTGTATAATACGAATGAATTTAAGCTTTCATTGATCCCTATAGTTAATCATGTGTTAACTGTTTAATTTATATGATTGATTTAAGTATGAAATCACAAGTTTGTATGAATACAATGAGATTTAAGCATTCATTTGTTAATCAATGGTTAACTGTTAGTTATATTGATGATTTAAGGTTAAATCACAAGTTAAAATAGATAATACATGATATTAGTTAATCAATGGTTAACTTGTTATTTAATGATAAATTGAAACACAATGTATAATATGTTATTTCATTTTTTATTATCAATGTTTAATTGTTGTTATTTATAAGATTAAGTTGAATACAAGTATAATGAATTTAATCAATTGCTATTATGTTAATCATATTAGTTTAATTTACTTATATTGATTGATTAATGTTACATATTTGATGATTAATTGATAATGTTAGTTAAGGGTTTAAAATCACAAGTTCAAATGAATATGCATGAAATAAATGTTATTCATTTGATCATGTAAAGTTAATTGAACGCGTTTAATTAGTTATATGTATTATCGTATACTTATCACTCGTATACATATATTACGTGTTTTATACATATACATATTATTGTAGGCAATCGAATGCGTTTAACTTGTTGTTATGTCTACATAGAACGATTTAAGGAATTGAAATCACAAGTTCATATAAATGAATGGGGGTTATGCCATTCATTTGCTTACTTATCGTTAATCCAATGACTTTAAGTTGTTGTTACATTTATATTGAACGGTTAAAAGTATTGAAACGAAACGTTTGTATGAATATGAATGAAATTTAAGCAATTGATTGCTCCTTTATTGTTAATAACATGAGTTGGACTTGTTTTATTTATATTGATTGATTTAAGGGATTGAAATCACAAGTTCGTATCAATACGAATAGGATTTAAGCCTTTCATTCGATCCCCTATAGTTAATCCAATGTGTTCAACATGTTGTTAATTTATAATGATTGATTTAATGTACTGAAATCACAAGTTTGTATGAATACAGATGAGACTTTAATCATTCATTTGCTTCACTATAGTTAATCCAATGTGTTGAACATGTTACGCTTATATTGGATGATTTAAGGGTTTCAAAATCACAAGTTCAAATGAATATGCATGAAATAAATGTTATTCATTTGATCATGTAAAGTTAATTGAACGCGTTTAATTAGTTATATGTATTATCGTATACTTATCACTCGTATACATATATTACGTGTTTTATACATATACATATTATTGTAGGCAATCGAATGCGTTTAACTTGTTGTTATGTCTACATAGAACGATTTAAGGAATTGAAATCACAAGTTCATATAAATGAATGGGGGTTATGCCATTCATTTGCTTACTTATCGTTAATCCAATGACTTTAAGTTGTTGTTACATTTATATTGAACGGTTAAAAGTATTGAAACGAAACGTTTGTATGAATATGAATGAAATTTAAGCAATTGATTGCTCCTTTATTGTTAATAACATGAGTTGGACTTGTTTTATTTATATTGATTGATTTAAGGGATTGAAATCACAAGTTCGTATCAATACGAATAGGATTTAAGCCTTTCATTCGATCCCCTATAGTTAATCCAATGTGTTCAACATGTTGTTAATTTATAATGATTGATTTAATGTACTGAAATCACAAGTTTGTATGAATACAGATGAGACTTTAATCAATTCATTTGCTTCACTATAGTTAATCCAATGTGTTGAACATGTTACGCTTATATTGGATGATTTAAGGGTTTCAAAATCACAAGTTCAAATGAATATGCATGAAATAAATGTTATTCATTTGATCATGTAAAGTTAATTGAACGCGTTTAATTAGTTATATGTATTATCGTATACTTATCACTCGTATACATATATTACGTGTTTTATACATATACATATTATTGTAGGCAATCGAATGCGTTTAACTTGTTGTTATGTCTACATAGAACGATTTAAGGAATTGAAATCACAAGTTCATATAAATGAATGGGGGTTATGCCATTCATTTGCTTACTTATCGTTAATCCAATGACTTTAAGTTGTTGTTACATTTATATTGAACGGTTAAAAGTATTGAAACGAAACGTTTGTATGAATATGAATGAAATTTAAGCAATTGATTGGCTCCTTTATTGTTAATAACATGAGTTGGACTTGTTTTATTTATATTGATTGATTTAAGGGATTGAAATCACAAGTTCGTATCAATACGAATAGGATTTAAGCCTTTCATTCGATCCCCTATAGTTAATCCAATGTGTTCAACATGTTGTTAATTTATAATGATTGATTTAATGTACTGAAATCACAAGTTTGTATGAATACAGATGAGACTTTAATCATTCATTTGCTTCACTATAGTTAATCCAATGTGTTGAACATGTTACGCTTATATTGGATGATTTAAGGGTTTCAAAATCACAAGTTCAAATGAATATGCATGAAATAAATGTTATTCATTTGATCATGTAAAGTTAATTGAACGCGTTTAATTAGTTATATGTATTATCGTATACTTATCACTCGTATACATATATTACGTGTTTTATACATATACATATTATTGTAGGCAATCGAATGCGTTTAACTTGTTGTTATGTCTACATAGAACGATTTAAGGAATTGAAATCACAAGTTCATATAAATGAATGGGGGTTATGCATTCATTTGCTTACTTATCGTTAATCCAATGACTTTAAGTTGTTGTTACATTTATATTGAACGGTTAAAAGTATTGAAACGAAACGTTTGTATGAATATGAATGAAATTTAAGCAATTGATTGCTCCTTTATTGTTAATAACATGAGTTGGACTTGTTTTATTTATATTGATTGATTTAAGGGATTGAAATCACAAGTTCGTATCAATACGAATAGGATTTAAGCCTTTCATTCGATCCCCTATAGTTAATCCAATGTGTTCAACATGTTGTTAATTTATAATGATTGATTTAATGTACTGAAATCACAAGTTTGTATGAATACAGATGAGACTTTAATCAATTCATTTGCTTCACTATAGTTAATCCAATGTGTTGAACATGTTACGCTTATATTGGATGATTTAAGGGTTTCAAAATCACAAGTTCAAATGAATATGCATGAAATAAATGTTATTCATTTGATCATGTAAAGTTAATTGAACGCGTTTAATTAGTTATATGTATTATCGTATACTTATCACTCGTATACATATATTACGTGTTTTATACATATACATATTATTGTAGGCAATCGAATGCGTTTAACTTGTTGTTATGTCTACATAGAACGATTTAAGGAATTGAAATCACAAGTTCATATAAATGAATGGGGGTTATGCCATTCATTTGCTTACTTATCGTTAATCCAATGACTTTAAGTTGTTGTTACATTTATATTGAACGGTTAAAAGTATTGAAACGAAACGTTTGTATGAATATGAATGAAATTTAAGCAATTGATTGCTCCTTTATTGTTAATAACATGAGTTGGACTTGTTTTATTTATATTGATTGATTTAAGGGATTGAAATCACAAGTTCGTATCAATACGAATAGGATTTAAGCCTTTCATTCGATCCCCTATAGTTAATCCAATGTGTTCAACATGTTGTTAATTTATAATGATTGATTTAATGTACTGAAATCACAAGTTTGTATGAATACAGATGAGACTTTAATCAATTCATTTGCTTCACTATAGTTAATCCAATGTGTTGAACATGTTACGCTTATATTGGATGATTTAAGGGTTTCAAAATCACAAGTTCAAATGAATATGCATGAAATAAATGTTATTCATTTGATCATGTAAAGTTAATTGAACGCGTTTAATTAGTTATATGTATTATCGTATACTTATCACTCGTATACATATATTACGTGTTTTATACATATACATATTATTGTAGGCAATCGAATGCGTTTAACTTGTTGTTATGTCTACATAGAACGATTTAAGGAATTGAAATCACAAGTTCATATAAATGAATGGGGGTTATGCCATTCATTTGCTTACTTATCGTTAATCCAATGACTTTAAGTTGTTGTTACATTTATATTGAACGGTTAAAAGTATTGAAACGAAACGTTTGTATGAATATGAATGAAATTTAAGCAATTGATTGGCTCCTTTATTGTTAATAACATGAGTTGGACTTGTTTTATTTATATTGATTGATTTAAGGGATTGAAATCACAAGTTCGTATCAATACGAATAGGATTTAAGCCTTTCATTCGATCCCCTATAGTTAATCCAATGTGTTCAACATGTTGTTAATTTATAATGATTGATTTAATGTACTGAAATCACAAGTTTGTATGAATACAGATGAGACTTTAATCATTCATTTGCTTCACTATAGTTAATCCAATGTGTTGAACATGTTACGCTTATATTGGATGATTTAAGGGTTTCAAAATCACAAGTTCAAATGAATATGCATGAAATAAATGTTATTCATTTGATCATGTAAAGTTAATTGAACGCGTTTAATTAGTTATATGTATTATCGTATACTTATCACTCGTATACATATATTACGTGTTTTATACATATACATATTATTGTAGGCAATCGAATGCGTTTAACTTGTTGTTATGTCTACATAGAACGATTTAAGGAATTGAAATCACAAGTTCATATAAATGAATGGGGGTTATGCCATTCATTTGCTTACTTATCGTTAATCCAATGACTTTAAGTTGTTGTTACATTTATATTGAACGGTTAAAAGTATTGAAACGAAACGTTTGTATGAATATGAATGAAATTTAAGCAATTGATTGGCTCCTTTATTGTTAATAACATGAGTTGGACTTGTTTTATTTATATTGATTGATTTAAGGGATTGAAATCACAAGTTCGTATCAATACGAATAGGATTTAAGCCTTTCATTCGATCCCCTATAGTTAATCCAATGTGTTCAACATGTTGTTAATTTATAATGATTGATTTAATGTACTGAAATCACAAGTTTGTATGAATACAGATGAGACTTTAATCATTCATTTGCTTCACTATAGTTAATCCAATGTGTTGAACATGTTACGCTTATATTGGATGATTTAAGGGTTTCAAAATCACAAGTTCAAATGAATATGCATGAAATAAATGTTATTCATTTGATCATGTAAAGTTAATTGAACGCGTTTAATTAGTTATATGTATTATCGTATACTTATCACTCGTATACATATATTACGTGTTTTATACATATACATATTATTGTAGGCAATCGAATGCGTTTAACTTGTTGTTATGTCTACATAGAACGATTTAAGGAATTGAAATCACAAGTTCATATAAATGAATGGGGGTTATGCCATTCATTTGCTTACTTATCGTTAATCCAATGACTTTAAGTTGTTGTTACATTTATATTGAACGGTTAAAAGTATTGAAACGAAACGTTTGTATGAATATGAATGAAATTTAAGCAATTGATTGGCTCCTTTATTGTTAATAACATGAGTTGGACTTGTTTTATTTATATTGATTGATTTAAGGGATTGAAATCACAAGTTCGTATCAATACGAATAGGATTTAAGCCTTTCATTCGATCCCCTATAGTTAATCCAATGTGTTCAACATGTTGTTAATTTATAATGATTGATTTAATGTACTGAAATCACAAGTTTGTATGAATACAGATGAGACTTTAATCAATTCATTTGCTTCACTATAGTTAATCCAATGTGTTGAACATGTTACGCTTATATTGGATGATTTAAGGGTTTCAAAATCACAAGTTCAAATGAATATGCATGAAATAAATGTTATTCATTTGATCATGTAAAGTTAATTGAACGCGTTTAATTAGTTATATGTATTATCGTATACTTATCACTCGTATACATATATTACGTGTTTTATACATATACATATTATTGTAGGCAATCGAATGCGTTTAACTTGTTGTTATGTCTACATAGAACGATTTAAGGAATTGAAATCACAAGTTCATATAAATGAATGGGGGTTATGCCATTCATTTGCTTACTTATCGTTAATCCAATGACTTTAAGTTGTTGTTACATTTATATTGAACGGTTAAAAGTATTGAAACGAAACGTTTGTATGAATATGAATGAAATTTAAGCAATTGATTGGCTCCTTTATTGTTAATAACATGAGTTGGACTTGTTTTATTTATATTGATTGATTTAAGGGATTGAAATCACAAGTTCGTATCAATACGAATAGGATTTAAGCCTTTCATTCGATCCCCTATAGTTAATCCAATGTGTTCAACATGTTGTTAATTTATAATGATTGATTTAATGTACTGAAATCACAAGTTTGTATGAATACAGATGAGACTTTAATCAATTCATTTGCTTCACTATAGTTAATCCAATGTGTTGAACATGTTACGCTTATATTGGATGATTTAAGGGTTTCAAAATCACAAGTTCAAATGAATATGCATGAAATAAATGTTATTCATTTGATCATGTAAAGTTAATTGAACGCGTTTAATTAGTTATATGTATTATCGTATACTTATCACTCGTATACATATATTACGTGTTTTATACATATACATATTATTGTAGGCAATCGAATGCGTTTAACTTGTTGTTATGTCTACATAGAACGATTTAAGGAATTGAAATCACAAGTTCATATAAATGAATGGGGGTTATGCCATTCATTTGCTTACTTATCGTTAATCCAATGACTTTAAGTTGTTGTTACATTTATATTGAACGGTTAAAAGTATTGAAACGAAACGTTTGTATGAATATGAATGAAATTTAAGCAATTGATTGGCTCCTTTATTGTTAATAACATGAGTTGGACTTGTTTTATTTATATTGATTGATTTAAGGGATTGAAATCACAAGTTCGTATCAATACGAATAGGATTTAAGCCTTTCATTCGATCCCCTATAGTTAATCCAATGTGTTCAACATGTTGTTAATTTATAATGATTGATTTAATGTACTGAAATCACAAGTTTGTATGAATACAGATGAGACTTTAATCAATTCATTTGCTTCACTATAGTTAATCCAATGTGTTGAACATGTTACGCTTATATTGGATGATTTAAGGGTTTCAAAATCACAAGTTCAAATGAATATGCATGAAATAAATGTTATTCATTTGATCATGTAAAGTTAATTGAACGCGTTTAATTAGTTATATGTATTATCGTATACTTATCACTCGTATACATATATTACGTGTTTTATACATATACATATTATTGTAGGCAATCGAATGCGTTTAACTTGTTGTTATGTCTACATAGAACGATTTAAGGAATTGAAATCACAAGTTCATATAAATGAATGGGGGTTATGCCATTCATTTGCTTACTTATCGTTAATCCAATGACTTTAAGTTGTTGTTACATTTATATTGAACGGTTAAAAGTATTGAAACGAAACGTTTGTATGAATATGAATGAAATTTAAGCAATTGATTGCTCCTTTATTGTTAATAACATGAGTTGGACTTGTTTTATTTATATTGATTGATTTAAGGGATTGAAATCACAAGTTCGTATCAATACGAATAGGATTTAAGCCTTTCATTCGATCCCCTATAGTTAATCCAATGTGTTCAACATGTTGTTAATTTATAATGATTGATTTAATGTACTGAAATCACAAGTTTGTATGAATACAGATGAGACTTTAATCAGTTCATTTGCTTCACTATAGTTAATCCAATGTGTTGAACATGTTACGCTTATATTGGATGATTTAAGGGTTTCAAAATCACAAGTTCAAATGAATATGCATGAAATAAATGTTATTCATTTGATCATGTAAGTTAATTGAACGCGTTTAATTAGTTATATGTATTATCGTATACTTATCACTCGTATACATATATTACGTGTTTTATACATATACATATTATTGTAGGCAATCGAATGCGTTTAACTTGTTGTTATGTCTACATAGAACGATTTAAGGAATTGAAATCACAAGTTCATATAAATGAATGGGGGTTATGCCATTCATTTGCTTACTTATCGTTAATCCAATGACTTTAAGTTGTTGTTACATTTATATTGAACGGTTAAAAGTATTGAAACGAAACGTTTGTATGAATATGAATGAAATTTAAGCAATTGATTGGCTCCTTTATTGTTAATAACATGAGTTGGACTTGTTTTATTTATATTGATTGATTTAAGGGATTGAAATCACAAGTTCGTATCAATACGAATAGGATTTAAGCCTTTCATTCGATCCCCTATAGTTAATCCAATGTGTTCAACATGTTGTTAATTTATAATGATTGATTTAATGTACTGAAATCACAAGTTTGTATGAATACAGATGAGACTTTAATCAATTCATTTGCTTCACTATAGTTAATCCAATGTGTTGAACATGTTACGCTTATATTGGATGATTTAAGGGTTTCAAAATCACAAGTTCAAATGAATATGCATGAAATAAATGTTATTCATTTGATCATGTAAAGTTAATTGAACGCGTTTAATTAGTTATATGTATTATCGTATACTTATCACTCGTATACATATATTACGTGTTTTATACATATACATATTATTGTAGGCAATCGAATGCGTTTAACTTGTTGTTATGTCTACATAGAACGATTTAAGGAATTGAAATCACAAGTTCATATAAATGAATGGGGGTTATGCCATTCATTTGCTTACTTATCGTTAATCCAATGACTTTAAGTTGTTGTTACATTTATATTGAACGGTTAAAAGTATTGAAACGAAACGTTTGTATGAATATGAATGAAATTTAAGCAATTGATTGCTCCTTTATTGTTAATAACATGAGTTGGACTTGTTTTATTTATATTGATTGATTTAAGGGATTGAAATCACAAGTTCGTATCAATACGAATAGGATTTAAGCCTTTCATTCGATCCCCTATAGTTAATCCAATGTGTTCAACATGTTGTTAATTTATAATGATTGATTTAATGTACTGAAATCACAAGTTTGTATGAATACAGATGAGACTTTAATCAGTTCATTTGCTTCACTATAGTTAATCCAATGTGTTGAACATGTTACGCTTATATTGGATGATTTAAGGGTTTCAAAATCACAAGTTCAAATGAATATGCATGAAATAAATGTTATTCATTTGATCATGTAAAGTTAATTGAACGCGTTTAATTAGTTATATGTATTA
>NW_022204948.1:0-36259 GCF_008831285.2 Nymphaea colorata
ACAAACAACAAAAGCATACCACAATTACCGCATATAGAGCTCATTAATAAATATTTACTCTCAGGAATCCATCCTCCATAGCTTAAAAAGTCAATGGTCATCATATTTCCTTCAAGAAAAAATAAATGGGTGGTGTCGCTTTACTTTTTCTATAATATTGTAAGTTGCTAAATACCCAAACAAGATTCTACTCAAACAACATACTTAATTTGACAATACAGAAATACAATACTGCTAATAAGTTAGGACAACTATTCTATTATCGAATATAGCTAAAGTAATTTGCTTTTTATCAAATATATCCTCGTGATGAAAGCGGTCATGTCATTGACTTTGATAAGCAGTAATTCTAGAGATTAGACTTAGGTAAGGAGAGTATTAACAAGCGCCATACGTATTCAAGCTTCACCCACTTTATGGACTGTTCAGCGAATACCTGCCAAGTTTATTGCCCTTTTTCCTATTTAAACGATGAAATTGGTTCAGGAAGGTTCGAATATGCAGTATAATAGTAATCAATTATTTAAAGCTATTTTTGATTATGGTGATGAAGCGTTGCCGTTTCAAGTTATTGTTTTAAAACGGAGATAAGTTATAAAATTTATTTAAAAATGGGTTGCGAAGCCTCGGAAGGCATCTCTCCAAATGAGGTGCGCGTTACTTCTCCCAACAGGCACTAAGACCTGTCCCCTCCGCAGAAGAGCCGTTCCCCTTAGAAGCTCCCCCAGCCTTTGAAGGATCCAGTGAAAGAAACTCCGCCAGTCAAGGAGGTTCCCCCAACTCAAAAGATACGGCCACCTTAGGAAGCTCCTCCTGAAAAGGTTCTAGGGAAGGAGATTCCCCCTGTACAGGAAGCTCCTCCGACTCAAACAATTCGAGTTTCCTCGAAGCCTCCTCCTACTTAGTAAATTATTCCAGAGAAGGCGGTTTCCCCACCTCAAGTAATTTCCCAACTTAAAAAAAACCAACTATAAAGGAAGCTCCTCCAAAAATAGAGATTCCTCACACTGCGGAGATTAACCATACTGAAACTGAAAGGTTTCCCCCATTAAAGAAGCGCCCCCTGCTCCTTCAGTTCGAGCCACTTAGTCGGTTTCCTCAGCCAAAGAGGCTCTCCCTGACCAAAAGGTCCCTCTACCTTAAGTGGTTATACCAGCTTCGGTGATTCCTTCCACTGTGAAGATTGAACCAGTCCAGCTCCCCAGCTAAAAGGTCCCTTCTGCTAAATAAATTTTGCCGGTTCAGAAAAGTTCCCCACCATAGAAGCCGACTTCCATTTAGCCCACTAAGGAAACCCTCCCAGCTTAGAAGGTAACCCGTGCTGAAGAGGTCACTAAGGAAACCCCTCCTGCATAAACAGCTCCTTTCCTGAGAAAGTACTTCAAGATCAAATTATCCCGCCCGCTAATCAAGCTTCTGTAGTTAAGGCTGTCCCCCCAACTTAGGTGGTCCTCCGATTTAGACGATTCCAGTTGAGATTAAAAACGCTGTCCAACGTCTGACAAGTGAATACTCGGTTTTGAAGGAGACGATGAATCTGCTGAGTAAGGTCGCTCACTCTGAAGATCAGCTCAGCTACCTCGTCAACGCACTGGCCGACAACATTCTTACTCTCGAGTAGCAGGAAGGCTAGTAAGCCAAGTAGAGGGTCCAAGAGCTGTTCACTCCTTAAAAATGTAAACTCATAAAAGAAGGGAAGCTGCGTTACTACGCATTAAAAGAGGAGTTCATAAGGTCTGAAAGGTAAAAGGGGTTCAAGACTGTTAGAATGGAGAGCTTATCAAGGATCTATCATAAATCGCTAGAATCAATTACAATGGAGATTATTTATCGTATACATAAAACTAATTTGGCATAAAATGCTATCGTCCTCGCCACTATTCTTAACTAGATGGTAGCAGTTCTATAATGTTGTTAAGTTTTAAGCTATTGGTCATTACACTGAGAAGGTTGGGACCTTGTTGAACTTCAAGTACAACTCCATTCGTCAGGAGTCAAGCAACATCAGAAGACTCCTCCTATAGTGCTTCACAAAGCACCAGAAGACGATTCAATCCCTGAAGTTCGACCTCAGCGAGGAAGAGATAATGGGTATCGCTGAGATCTCCAGGGACGCCTGCAACTACTACGACAGCGGAGTCTACCTCATCTTCGTCTACTTCGTCACTTCCTGCAGGAAACTAGAAGACGGAAGACCCCCTTAAGGCCATCGAGGAGAAGATGCAGAGGGCCCTGGACATCGTCTCCGCGAAGTACCCGCCCGGAGAGGGACTCAAGGAGGAGCAGAAGGAGTACGCCGAGGCCTTGCGGAACCTCGCCCTCAAGGACAAGTTCGCCCATGAGCCGCAGAAGCTGGACCCCACGGGAAGGCCGAAGCAGGAGCAGGCCGAGGAGATCATCACGCACTACGCCAGGATAGCGAAGTCCAACAGGAGCACTTCGAGGAGCTGGTCAGGAGCACCTGTCTCAAGAAGTGCCTCGAGATACACACCGGCCTGAAGTACAACCCCGACAACCCCAACAAGAAGGCCCTCACGCGCATCAAGGAGAAGATGTTCTTCAAGAAGGACGCCGTCATCAAGCGCGAGATGAATTCGGACATTAAATAGACTCTGAGCAGCGAAGAGACGGCCTACAAAAAGGGCATCGACGAGAACCTGGAGAACATGACAGAGATAAAGTTCTCCATCAGCGACATGGTTCGGGGGAAGTGTATCTTTCTAGAGATACCCGACATCGTGAAACCATCAACGATATCAAAAATTGTAAGGGAAGACCCTAGAAGCGCTTCAGAATCACAGAGATCGAAAGCCGCTTCACCAACCCCATCCCCATCAGCGACGTGACCCTCAAGATCGCAATCAGGGAGGAGATTGTTGCCTAGCTACAATTGACCGTCCAGACCAACATGGCGGCCTACAACTTCGCGCACAAGATATACGAGCTGCAGCGGACCAAAGTCTTCTCGAAGGTCAAAATCTCCCACAACTACTTCGAGGAGTACCAGAAGGACTTCAAGCAACTCACCCAACGGGCTGTAGAAATAAGCAGGGGCGCCTCCTCACAATAAGGGGCTCTCAGCCCGAAGCAGTCAAGACTATTCAATAGTACTTCGACCTTCAGAGTGTGCAAATGGAGGGATTCTCAGAGATGTTGGAAAAGGCGTTGTCTCGTAGGTTTAAGGACGCCAAGGACATTCCCAAGTTCGAAGTGTGCACAGCTAAACACCTGCAAGACTTAATGCTTCCCATCTTCAATATGCAAATGGGAAGCTGGTACAAAGAGCTTGGCAATAAAATGAACCAAATCCTTCAAAACAAACAATATCCCAGTCTTACAGCTACTTTACTCTACTTCTTTTTGAACAAGTCGACATATCAAAAGAACTATCTAACATGCGTTTATCTGTTCCATCATATTTGAGTTATTTAAAGACGCCAGTAGATCGATATAAGAGACACGATACATTTTTTATACATTTTAGAAAAGAACTATTTGGGATTGACTCTCATCCATCACTATAACGTTAAAACCCGAGGCTATTTATGAAAAATAATCAATTTGGTATGATCAATTTGAGTGACTCAACCACTCCTTATTCCGGATTTGTCTTTGATGTCAATATTGAAGAAGATAGCCCATAAAATATTCGTGCAATAAAATAGGTTATCGAATTACTCTTTAACCTTGTAGATAAATTTAAAAAGATTTTCGCTAATTTGAAAAGTATTACAAGTGGCTAATATCGATATTGTAGAAACACCCTTAGTTTGACACTGGAACCATTGCGAGTGAAGCCAAGCTCCTCATGATCCAAAGGCTACTAATAGGAGGCCAAGTGTAAAAAGCCTAAAAAATGCTCGAGTAAGTGCGGAACAACTTCAAGAGGAAGGAGGAGCATCTCAAGACCATATTCTGTGAGCTTCTGCTTACCGAATGCAAAGTCAAGTTGTAGAAACTATCCGTGGAGGCTTCAAAGTGCATTACGACAAAGAAGTCAAAAGGAAGCTCTAAATTTCGGTCTTGAACTGCGTGGACCGCATGTGGACAACTCGGAGTGGCGGATTGCCAAGTAGCTGCTTAAAAATAGCCAGGAAAAATAGGACCATATTTATATCTTAGAGAAGTTTTGCAGACGGTTAATAACCGACATAAGTAAGCATGAAGCAGAAGGACTAGTTATGGAGGTGAGCAATGTCTGGCCATATTTCAAGAAGTGTGGACTTGAAGAGCCCAATCTAATACCAAATGAATCGGTCTTAAGGTTCCGGTTAAGTCAAAAAGAGCTATTAACTAGTGACAGCTGTGCCTCATAACCCAAGCAGGCTGGAAGAATTTGACATAACTGCATTTTTGTACAACTATAATAATTCAGTCAACGATGGTATTGGGGGATCAAAAGTGAAGGCTGTGCCCACCTCAGCAAAGGAGACTGGAAGAACTTGAGTATATTTTATTTAGGTATCAATCATTTATTTAGATAATAACAACATTGGTCCTGAAGGCTTTGCCCACCTGAGTAAAGGAAACTGGGAGAATTTGACAGAACTGCAATTGAGTAATTATCTTGTAAGCTAGGCAACAACAAAATTGGATTTGACGGTTTGGCCGAGCTGAGTAAAGGAAACGGAAACTGGAAAATGCTGAAAAAACTGGGATTGAGTGAAAATTTGATAACGTAGGTACAAATAGCCTCGGAGATAAGGACTGCGCCCATCTGATCAAACCAAACTGGAAGAATATCATCTCCATGAATTTGTGTATGGACCAAATAGATTTAGATCAGAACAATATTAGAAGTGAGGGCTGCGCCCATCTGAGCAAAGCAGACTGGAAGAATTTATCATATCTGGACTTAGGTAAAAGATAATAAGTTTAGGTGAGAACTTTATCGGAAGTGAAGGCTGCGAGCATCTCACTAAAGGAGATTGGAAAAATTTGAAGACACTATTCTGTGTAAATTTTATTGATAATTTAGGCGGATGCGATCTCAAAAATGATGGCTGTGCCACTCTGGTTAAAGGAGACTGGAAGATGCTTGAAGAACTGAATCTCAGTATAAGCTTCGCAATTTAGATTCAACTCGATTGCAGACGAGGGTTGTGCCCACTTAGCCGAAGGAAAGTGGAAGAGTCTGAAAAAACTATGCTTAGGTATAACAATAATAAGGCTTAGATGAAACAACATCACAGACAGTAGTTGCGCTAACCTAGCCAAAGGAGACTGGCCAGAATTGAATAACTGAATGTGGGCAAACTTCGCTTTGAAATAAACAAAGTAGGGAAAGAAGGCTGTGCCCACCTGGCCAAAGCCAACTGGAAGAACCTGAGAACATTGAAAGTGGGTACAAATTTATTAATCTAGGTAATCCTACCCTTGAACAATAAACTATTAAATAATTGAAAAACAAAGTCTCGGCTTGATTGATTTCATAATTCAATAAATATTTTTGAAGACTAATAACTATTCCAAAGAATCTAAATCAAAGTCACTGCCATCAACTGATAAATGAAGGCGAACATCAGATAAACTCTGATCAGCAAAGAGACGGCCTACAACTTCGCGCACAAGATATACGAGCTGCAGCGGACCAAAGTGTTCTCGAAGGTCAAGATCTCCCACAACTACTTCGAGGAGTACCAGAAGGAGTTCAAAGAACTCACCCAACGGGCTGTAGAAATAAGCAGCAAGGGAATATTTCTTAAATGGTGGCTATTAATAACCAAATTCAGCCATAAAAAGCCAAATAAATTGGTAGAGGCCAAATTGCTAAAAATTTCTGATAGTCTTTAAAAGTTTTTTTCCCAAACCAATAACTTTTAAAGGAGGCTCTTCTTGACGAAGCAAACAATCCTTTTAATTTATTCAATTACTAATAGTGATGAATAATCACTCTGTTTCGGCATTTTCCTATTGGGCTAAGTCCTTGACTTCGATGTAATAGAGATAAGCATATTTTTCGGAGGTATTGATGTGAGCTATTATTTCCACTCTTGACTACTCCTAACTTACTCTCTTACAAATTCTGCGAGGCCTATCATAAATTTTGATCCTGATTTTCTCATCATGCACAAGCTGATTATTATAAGTATAACGACAATATTGCCATAATGAGATAAAAGATATTTACATCAGGAATGAAAGACAAAAGAGCAAAGATAATCAAGACCAAAAACTAGCATTGGAAAAGCTTCTTCCAAAAGAACCGGTTCTTAAAGCTTTTGGAATCTCTAAAGGTTGTAGTAATTGCGAGAAATCTTCGAAAGAATGAAGTTTTCCAGTTTCTACCTATCAAAATCTAATTGATCGGCATCGTATACAGGCTTTTAAGATGATGAATTGGTCACCATAAAATAGGGATACAATTTAACTGCTTTTGGATGATCCACGATAGAAAGAGATTTAATTTCGATGTGTGAGACTTGGGAGAAACAGAGTGTAAATTTACCAGGGGTCTTGAAAATAGATTTGATCCAGCGGAAGACATTTCTTTCCTTCTTTTTAAGCACTGCAGCCATAGTCAAACTATAATTTTAAAGATCGACTCCTTTGCAATACTCAACCAATGCCTCATTCAACTTTCCTTCCGTATAGAACGCTCCAAATAACGCCAGCACCGCTGTAAAGTAACCCAACATCTATAAAATTGAGCCGATGCCTGTTTACATGAAGATGAAGGCCAACAAAAGTATAGCGATTGAGATTTTGAGAAGCTTCATCCAAAATATGAACTTTTGACTTAAGGACAGTTTTTGAAGGGTCCCAGCTTCATCTAAAGCTACTCTTTGGCAATCAGCTAGCTGAGCTATGGTTGATTGCACTGATGCTTATCCGAGACTGGCCTGGATTGTTGTTTTGAAATATGCTTTGCCTTATAGGATAAACACGCACCACTTTGCCGTTGCCCTATCTTTGGATTTCCTCGTTCAATAATCCGAAACTATTTTTTGCCATTGTAAAGATTAATTATTATCCTACAAATATAAGATATGACAATATGAGTAAATATGCAAACTAACTATTTAAGACATGGTTATTATTGTAAATTTTAAAAAAGAGTTGATTTTTTCTATTTTTTGTAAATAAGCATATGTTTTTATCATCAGTTGGCATTTGGTTAATTGCCAATCTTCTTAATTTCTATGCAATAGGATTTTAGGGTCTTGACTTTGATTAGAATGTTCCCTGTCTATGGAAAATAACTTCGACTCTACTCTGTTCTATGCTTACTTTCTTACAGTATTCTTCAAATTAGATAATTGTCTAATCTTTAGCCTTAAAAAACTTGCAAGCCAGGATATGAATACGAAATCTTGCACAAGCATAAGGGAAAGCATATAGTAAGTAAAAAATTTCATCTCCTCTATTCACAAAAAGAGGGACGAAATCCAAAAGGAAAAGAAGACAAGCCCAAAGTATCTTCTTCTCCCAAAATACCATACGAATGAAGGCTTCGTTTTATTTAAAGGGACGTAGCAGAAGCTCTAAATCTTCAAAGAGATAATCTTCTACAGCCTTTCTTTTCTGAAGCCGAAATTATTTGCCTAAAAAAGAGGTTTATTGAGGCTTGTGCCAAATGAGCTGAAAAGAATTCCTCTTTTGTAAAGTTTCACTGAGTTATTTTCTTCAAAGATTCGATAAGATTTAACTTCAAAATGTGTGATTTCCAAAAAGAATGGCGAAGATACTCCAGTGGATTCACAGTCGCTCCAAATCCATCGGCAGAAATTGTTATCAACTTACTTGTATGCCACTGAGATGGCCATCTTTTAATGGCTCAGGTCCAAGTCTTTGCAGTATTTTACAAGCGCTTTGTGGCAGTTACTCATGGCGCATGACTATATATAAGGAAGATCATGCAAAGGGAAATTGTTGCGATGAGTGATTTCCCTGAAATTCGTTTAAGCTACTCGTCTTTTTGGAAATTGCGAAAAGTTAGATAAACATAAGCAGTAGCAGTGGGACTAATATTGCGATTGACAGTTGATGAGATAATACATACTTCTTGAAAGCAGGATCATTTTTGAATGGACGAATTAGTAGTTCAAACTGCTCGAAGGATATCACCTTGGCCAACTATTAGTTATCATATCTGAGGCTTTGTTGGTTTAAAATAGGCTAATCTGCTCGTTTATTTGGGATGAGTGCTCTATTTAAGATCATCAGTTCGACTATTTTGTAGTTGGCTCCTCTCTAATCTAGTCTCTCCATCTCAGTCTAAAGTAGCTCGTTCCTCATATTTAATTAAATATCATCAGACTATATTCTTATGCTGATTTCAGACAAACAAATGCAAATAAAGATTAACAACCTCCTTTGATCACCAAACAAATTGGTATCTCGTTGAAGAAATAAAAATAAGTGGTTATAATATCAATTGTAATGCTTTTTAACCTCTAAACAATAAAGTCTAGTGTGTTGTCCTGATTCTATTTCCCTCAAACTAATGGAATACTATTTCGATTCGATCCTGCTCCAAATTTACCCTTCTGCAGAAGTTTCCAAACTCCGTCTTTGCCTACTTTTAGCTTCTTCCATCTTGCACACCATATACATGAGGATGGCGCAGATTACAACCCCACTGGCGACAGCCCAGATCGTCATCAATTTTTGTCTGTAGTGAAGAAAAGAGGGGCAAACATCAAAATTATTAGGAGAAGTCCCAAATCAGCCTCTGATTCCATTTTGCCATCGCGATAAAAGCTTCACTTTTCTTGTATGGACGAAGAAGCAGCTCTAATTCTTAAAAAGGGATTATTTGTCTAGTTTTTCCTTTCTGAAATCGAAATGTACTGGCTTAAATAATGGCTCCTAGATGCTTGTATTGATAGTATTGAATACTGGATATCTGCAGTATAGCTTTTATGTATCTTCATCTGCAGGATCCGGTTGACTTGATTTAAATGTGAGAAATTTCATAGGTACAAAGCGAGTACTTCCTGGCTGTGCTGACTATCTCTTTGTCCATTCGAATATGCTCTTTTCAACTTTCTTGGGGACTGCCGAGATGGTCATATGATCGGAGCTAAGGTCAAGTTTATTGCAATACTCCACTAGAGCTTTATTAGCATTACCCATCGCACAGAACATGTAAAATGCAAAGAAACACAAGAGGAAAATAGTAGTAAAGTATACACCAGCTGCTATCCACATTAGTATCCCATCTGGAGCATATTTGAGAAGGCGAACGACAACAGATACCAGCATGCAGACAATAAACCATTAGTATTTAACAATCCGCACGTAGTATCTATATGCTGGGTCATTTTTGAACGGCCGCATCAACAGTTCAAGCTGCTAAAAAGATATGATTTTGGGCAGTTCGTATTTATCATAGCTAAGATCTCCTTCTTGAAGATAGGCTCATCTGCTCGACCGCCGCTTAAAGATACTGCCTACTATACGAACCTTCACAGTCATGTAGTTGTCCTCCACATGTTAATCGATTTCCGGCTCATCTGGAGCAACTCATTTCTCATATTTAATTAAATGTTATCAGATTTTATCTAATGGTTATTTATTAGATTAATCAAGCATTTAAGAGTTATTACAAATCTATCAATTCAATAATTCATCAGTGATTGTGAATCAAAATTAAATGCAAATAGACATCAATCCTCCCTTTGTTTAATCTCAAGAGAATGCAGCCTAAATGATTTTATTCTCCTGGATTCATTTACAATAAGTGTACTATAATCTCGACTCTGTTTTGCTGTCTATTGACCATTTTGCAAAAATCAGCAAAGGCAGCTATTGTTTTTGTTCTTAAGCTCATCATCTTGTTCAAAGCAAATGTAGAAAAATGAAGAGAATCACTGTCCAGATATAACAAAGATCGTTACAAAGTTGGACTAGAATCGAAAAAGAGAGGACGAACATGAAGATGAGAAGCAAAAATCCCCACATTATCTTTATATGCCATGCAACCATGTTGATAAAGGTGATATCTCGCTTGAAAGGTCGGAGCCATAACTATAGCTACTAAAATGGGACTATTTTCTCCAGCCTATCTTTTCTAAAAGTGAAATTCGATATGTGAATAAAGGCTACTATTCCTTGAGATTGAGTATGCTGAATGCTGAGCCATTATTATAAAGCTTTACTGACTTTTCTTCTTCATAGACTCGATATGATTTGATTTAAAAGTGGGAAATTTAAAAAAACCAAAGAGAGTATCGAAATATTGTACTTTCAGATTATTTGTGTAAGACTGTTATCTTTAGGTGATAGTTATTGACATTTAGATTGTCACAAAAATCCACAAGAGCTTTTTTGGCTTTACTCTAAGGTTAGTCATTCTTAAAAAGAAGTAAACAAAGAAAATAGCAGAGATGGATTAAGCAAAAACTGACATCGTCATAATTGTGTCATCTTTCAAGGGATTGAAATGAAGGATAACATAATTGAGACCAGCATAAGAGGACTATCCATTTTAAAACATTTTTATTTCGCAAGCAAGCTTTGTATGATGGGTCGTTTTTGAATGGCCGAATCAAGAGTTAGAACTGCTAAAAGGATATTATTTGGGTAGTTCGTATTTATCGTAATCAAGATGTTGCTTTTTGAGAATAGGCTCATCTAAGTAATCAGTTTCACAAAGTAAGAACTATTTTTTGATACGTAGCTGTACAATTTTGAAGTTGTCGTATCCATACTCATTTATTTGGTCTCTATCCTGCAGTAGCTAGTTCCTCATGTTTTAAATAATTCTATCAGATTTAATCTAAATCTAATTTAATCTATACTTGCCTAATACATTCTTTTAACGATTAGAGAAATAATTCATCTTACCTATTAATAAGGCTAAAACTTTTGATTATATCCAGAAAAGACCAAAAAAGACTTCTTTAATAAATATTGACTTAGAGAATGAATGAAAGCCGAAAAATAAATAGAATTCAAGAATCAGATGAATAAATTTTGTTATTAATTCTGATACAACCAATCATAAAATCAATTGGAGTGCATTTTAATTTAAAGGCAATATAATCTTGGTTCCTTCGCTTATTCCTAATTCCCCTCATCTAAATGCACTTTGATTTCGAATCGATTCTGCTATCACTCAATTTCTTACAAAAGTCAGTGAATTCTAAACTGTCTGGGTCCTTATCTTTGCCATCCTTTTAATTGAGCCTA
This sequence comes from Nymphaea colorata, assembly GCF_008831285.2. Taxonomy (NCBI): domain Eukaryota; kingdom Viridiplantae; phylum Streptophyta; class Magnoliopsida; order Nymphaeales; family Nymphaeaceae; genus Nymphaea; species Nymphaea colorata. Next base: position 11,137 of record NW_022204948.1, read on the forward strand.
CAAGTAATACAAGAAATATCAAGAAATAAGTGCATTCATAGATAATGACAAAAATTACTCCAACGTTAAATAAGACTGGAAGGATTATTGGGATTATTAACAGAGGCATCCATTTTATAAGCTTTGTATAGTGAGCATTCTTAAAAAGTTGGACTTTTTTTGAAAGGGCGCAAGAGTAGTTCTAATTATTAAAATGGCATGATTTTGTTGAGTCTCTATCTTTTGAATTCGAAGTCAGTCGGCTAAAACAAAGGTTTTTAAATATTTCCATTGTCTTTATTGAATGCCAACCACAATCATAAAGTTTTATTGAATTCTCTTCTTCAAAACCCTAAAAGATTTAATTTAAAAGTAAAATTAAGGCTTATCTTTAAACTTTTTCTATTTGAACCAACAACTTTCTCCTTGATTGATGACAGCAGTGATTACTATCTGTTAATTGCTTAGGTCAAGTTACTTGCAATACTATCTAGAGCTATTTTAGCTTTTCTAAGAGAGTAAGTGAAACAAAAAGCAGATATTAACACAAGGATAAGAATAAAGTAGACAACACCAGCAGATATCAGTATGAGTTTTTCATTTTGTTGTAATAGCATGATAACCAGCAGAGCTACAATAACACGTATGATATAGAAATTGCAATTAAAAATACCTTTTTATTTTCAGGCTAGTCTTGTATGCTGGATCGTTTTTGAATGGACGAATTAACAACTCAAATTACTAGAGGATATTATCTTTTTTAGCTCTTATCATCATATCTTAAGTTCTTCTTAGTGAAAATTGGCTCGTCTGCTTTATCGTTCCCTTAAATTGCATCTGCCCTAAAGGCTATTGTCACTTTTTTGTAGTTATCTTCTCTTTAGCCAATAACCTATGATTCATTTTGCAGTAACTCACTTCTCATATTTAATTAAATCATATCAGATTTAAATCCAAAGCCAAATTTGTTCATAACTATAATTTTTTTTAATTGAAAAAAAAGCTTCTGTTGTTCAGGCTGCTTTGAGCATATAATTTTCAATCTAAATGAATTGATTGTTATTATTTCAGTTATAATTTTATAAATAAAAGCCTATGAGCGAACGAAAGAGCAAACGAGAGTCTGTAGAAAGCAGCCAAGTATGAAACCGCCCTCTACCAAACAAAAAATACTATTCCCAAGCAAGCCATAAAATGAGGTTTCAACTGTCACCAAAAATTTGATGCGTGATTTCAATGAGGCCTAATCTCACCATCACCATCGCTAATAAAGATTGCTTGAATCTTAGAAATTAAAGGAGTCTGGCTTATACTCACAGTCTCTCTAATAATCGAGTGACTACCAGTCCAGTGAGTCCAAATTTGAAAAATACGAACTTGCAGAATAGCCTCCAACTAATATCAAGAAAACAGAACTGATATTCTGAATATGCTGAGCTGCAGTTACCGAAATCGTATGTCTTGGCTATGAGGGGTCTGCAAGAGGCAGTGGAACAGCGTGAAAAAGAAACAAATAAAGCCAAACGGCAAATTAAGGAGCAAATACTCTTTATGATAGTCTTTTTCGTGAGAAGGAAGAATTAGTAAATGCGAAAGCTGCCCTTGAAACTAAAATCAATTAATGCATCATGGAGAATAAGTTTTATCGATAGACTATCAGCGACATGAAAGCACAGGCTGCATAGCAATCAAGGATCAAAGTTGAGCTCTAAAGGCAACTAAAATCAGCCCATGAGACAATATCTCATCATCAAAATGAAGTTGAAAATCTTAAAAAGGATATATAAGCAGGAATACATGAGAAGACAGCAACCAAGGAATAGCTACAGAGAGTAATCAAGTCTATGGAATAAAAGAAAAACGACTACAACGAATTGCTTCTTAAACGGAGTGAGTAATTTGCTCACAATTATTCTGAAATCGGCTCACTCCGACAGGAATTGGGAAAGTTAAAGGAGCAACATTAAAAAGATGTTTCTTAGATAAATATTTTAAGAGAGGAAGTAGTTATTTTGAGCTAGAAGCTAGTATTAGAGCAAACAAGATTTAAAGAAAAGACCTTACTCTAAGAAAAAATGCAGCTAGACAAGATGGAGAAGGAGCTATAAGCTAACCGCAACATCCTCCAAGAAGTTACTTTCGACCAGAATCGCCTCCGCCAATCCTTCAATTAGCATCTTTCCATACCTGTGTAGCCAAAGCAGCCACCGCCTGCTCCGACACCTGTGAAGTTACTCAAATAGCCAGAGCAATCGATAAATCTTGAAAGATCAACAAGGCAGGAACGTTCTTCTACAATGCGGCAGGATCGGTCCGTCAGCAGGTTGCGACAAACCAATGATTGTGAACATCCTGAAAGACGCGAGTTTATAGGCCAAATGAGAGAGCTTATGCGGCACTAAAAGGAACTGATAAGTCTTAACTATCAAATGGAAGTGTTAGAACGTGGAATGCTAGATAGCGCTCCAAACAAGCGAGAGTAAGCGCAAAGGACTTATGCCAAAATGCGTAGGAACATTGAGAAAAAGGAAGCAGATATAAGATAGCTCAAGACCTTTATCGATAGGGCAACAACCAACACGCTTAAATGATATGATATATGGATTATTCCACCAAATATGCATAAAATCTTCCCATTCAGAACCCTGTAACAGTCTCTTCATCCTGATGCATAAAAATATTAATAAAATTATTTGATGCCATCTGAAAACCCCTCTCTAGCTCAGTCCAAATGGAGGCGATGTTCGTGGCCAACTCAACCCTGAAGCGAAATAAACGCTACTTCGATGTGTAGAAGCTGAACGACCTTGAGCATGAGTCCCATGTGCAGCGCAGGCGCCTTACAGCTCTGGGAGGAATATAGAGGACAAGATCAACCGATCTTTCTCAAACTCCACTGCCGCCTTTACTGAACGGCTTGAAAAAGACATCCACCGGTTCCGAACACGATTCGACTCTCGCCCTGTCTCTGAAGATACTCGGAGGCGTTCTTCCTCTCGCGAAAGTTCCAAGTCCGTGCGTGGAGTCGGTATCGGACAGCACCTATCTCGCTAACAATTCTATAAAGTGAGATCTAAGCCAGTTCTTGATGAACGCCTCTTCAATAACTTCTCTCTCGAATAGCCAGACCTCACACATACGCCTGATCTTGGAAATGGGCCAGAAAGAGATTTTGACAATAGCCTGAAGCATGTCCATGGTACGATTGTCTCTATGTAGACCTCGCCTATGAAACTCAAAAACTCTATCAAGACTATTACTATCGGAGGACCACTATGGACTGTCGCTTCCACTATAAGAAGCAGAAGCAGACATAACGTGAATTCTTCATAACTGCTCGTCCCGAAAATAAGGCCTCCACTGATCTATCTCCAAAAGCAGTCAAAAGGTCTGAAGATTTTGTACATAAGAAAGCAGGTCCTATTGATTCATTCTATATGAACTCTGGCAGATAGCTTCCTTGCCAGCTAGAGGCTAGAAGTGGAACCAAGCTAACTTCGCATTGGCGCAACAGTAAGGAAAAGATTGAAAGACCCACGCCCGAATATTCTGTGCGCTGCATGAAAGAAAAATTGGAAGGTGATCGTAAGGATAAGATTAAAAAATCAAAGAAGCCTCAATTTCAGCGCAACTAAATCTGTGATAAAAAGTTCTTCATCATCAACGCTGATGCCTGATTAATATTTTTCATCATAACATACTTTATAATTAAGGAAATGAGAGCAACATTTACAAGAAATCCAGTCAGATGGGGTGTTTTGGACTCACAAAGATTAAAGTATGATATTGGCATTCTTTATACGCTGGCTCCATTTCTAATCAATCGTGGCCTCTTCCTTTGGTTTTTGTGGAGAAAGTCGTTTCTTGCTGCTCAAATTAGCAAACTTTTTTTGAACATTAGTATTGAAATGTTCGATTGGGGCTCCAAACAAAAACTGGAGCAAGTCAAATATAACCATTGGGCGCTAGTTATTAAATGCTTTGCAGAAGAGGTCAAATGTAAGAGGCTTTAAGATGTGAGTTGAATTCTTGTGCTTCTCCTTTTTCTTTTAAAGGTCTTTTCCCCTGAGGAATGTATATAACTTTTATATCTTAAACCTTCCACTAGACAACTGATGCGGCGAATTATCGTGCTCTGATTCATCTTCTTATTTAATGGGCATGAAAATCGATGGTTCTTCACTTTATTTACTCTTACTCTCCCTACTTTTTTTGCTTACAGAAGATTCTCTATCGAAAGAACTCGCTCTTACTGAGTGTTTTTCTGTCTTTAACTGCTTCCCTGAGGACTGCTGATTAAATCTTCCCTCTTGCTTTTGCTGTTTTCCATAGAAAACATCATAGCCTTGGCAATAGCTGCGATATCTAATTCCAAAAAGGTGTAGTTTCTTGAAAGGCTAATCATCTGAAGTAAGTCATCTTCGTCGACTACGCCGTTTCTATTTTTGTCATAAATTGAAAAGGCAAGTTTGAGGGCGGTTTTGCTCCCCATCTTGATAAGTTGGTACACACTACTCTTAGTCTCACGATATGATATAAACTAGCAATATGGCAAAGAAAAGTATAAAGTGGGAGCATTCTTACCGTCTTCTTCATATCTACGGTTGGATGTACGTGATGGGTTTTTAAAAGATGGACTGGCAGAAACACCTGTTTTGATGATCTTGAGAATACTATTGTGATTTAAACTTTCTAAAAGTGATACCTTACATTAGTTTTATATGCTTTTGAAGGAAGGGGAATATTAGGCTAACTGCTTACTACGTTGCTCATAAGCATCCTCTAGATAGGTCGAAAGAGATTGTATCTTCTGCTTACCATGTAGTTGATTGCTTGTTCATCTAGGGAACAATCTAGGTCGCATTTAAACTTTCGCATATGATCTTTAAACTCAGTTGATTCTTCAGCCTAAGGTTGTGGGTGCTGTTTGAGAAATAGAGAACACCACTCTAAGCGATGCAGGTTGCGAATATACTGGTCGACTCTCTCACGCGAAAGGTCAGCTAATAAATTTTAATCAGCCTGGGAGGACTTTCACCTCTCTTTAAGCTAATCCTTTCGCTTTATTTTAGCTCAGGTTCCCACTGCGTAACCCATCTATGCCTCATCTCCCGCCTTGAGTCCTTCGCTTGAGAGATACTTTTCTCGCGGGTGCCTGAGGGTTTGCTTGGCAGGTTAGTCTTTGATTTACCCATCTTCAGAGAATAACGATTCTTAACTGTCTTTACCACCTTCAATCCTTTGCTACTAATCTATTGTTGGCTAGGCTAGGTCCTAACAGGAGCGCTATCGTTCTGAGCTTACTTTCTCCTAAAAGGAATTCCGTAGCTCATTTCTAAAGCTTGGTCCTCATCGTAGACCATCGTAGAGAGCTTGGTCCTTTCGGCTTAAGCACGGGTGGAGGTGGGTAGTCGGAAGCAGCGGAGCGAAACTTCAGTTGAAGTTGCTGCCACTCTCGGGTAAACTTTTTGATGTTTCTACTCTAAAGGCTAAATCAAATGATCAATACTTGTAGACTGACTTGGTAATCTTACGTTGATTGTTCCTTATCCCTTCCCTCAAAGCACGGAGGAAGCACTCGCTTCCTGCTCTTTACTATAGTTTTTCCAATCGTTGGGGGGAAAACCCATCCATTAAATTTATTGATCTATACTGATAAAATGTGTAACCTCATAGAAAATCATTCGATAGGTAAATATACCACTTTATAAGTCATTTTTCCCCTTTTCTTTTTGAATATTTATTGGTATTTCATATCATCAACCCGTTGAATATGTTCCTTGGCGATCCTAATGAAGTACCCTCCCATGGTCCGCTCTATATCACTCCGAGATGCCTCTTTGATAGTTTAGAAATATATTCTTGCAATATCAGAGCGAGAGAGATAGTCACAAATACTTCTAAGCAAAGTGATATTTGGTTATTGAAGCGATTCAGATAGCAATTTAGCAATCTGATGCTTAGGTTGATGCGAAAGAGAGACCGTGAATGACTACTCCTACTCACTTAGCATAAATCTTATAACAATAAACAAGAAGAGTTAATATAAAGATTGCCGCATAAGATGCAACCAATAAATAGCGACGAAAAATAAATTACCAGTAATTAGCAATATGTGAAGGTATTGGATCGGGCAACTATGTTGTTCACGTTATAATTAAATGCGAAGGAGAACAAACAGCCTCAGTGTTAAGGTGAGGGCGCTTTAATCACTTAAAAAGATCTCAGAATAATGCTACGAGCTAACAAGTCCAGCCCTTACTACTCCTGCCAAACCGCTTCTTTGCCAAGCTGAGCTTTTTAATCGTTCCACTCCCCAAATTGACGATACCTCGCCCCTGTCCCACGCTCTGCCCCAGTCGCGCAAACCACTCGCACGATTGCCGCTCATGAGCCTAGAGCCACATCAGTCTTCGATATTTGCTCGCCTCTAATTGAGACGGAGACCTTCTGTAAAAAAGTATATACAACGCGGCTGATTGAAACACAAGCCAAAGAGAACTCTCGTCAGAAGAGCCTTTTCATTCGCAAGCTGATGAAGGCAGTCAAAGGTACAACTCTTAATGCAAGTGGTTATGAGTTGGGACCGCTTGGAGTTCGATAAATAGGGGAATTTCTGCAAAAAAACAACATGGTTTAGTTAATCCTCGATCGCAATAACCTCAAGGATGAGGGAGTAACTGAACTAGCAAAAGTAGTGGGAAAGCTACGTCTTAGACACCTTTCTCTGGCTTCTGTTGGAATGACCGAAAGAAGTTGCAAAATCCTTATTACTGAGCTAGCAAAAATGGATTCGCTGGAGTAGCTTATTTTGAGTTCGCAGGAGGGCTTCAATCGAAACCGGTTGCACAAGGATGCATTTTAGGGGATCGCGCACCTTACAGGAGCAGGTGCAGGCAAGACCAACTTGAAAATCCTTAAATGCGGTGGTGTTGGCTTAGACGACTCGAATTTTCGCGCTCTGTGTCTTGGACTTGGTCGTGGCAGCCGTTTAGAGGTACTGAACATTGAATAAAATTAAGTTACAAGTGATGGAATGGCTCATTTTAAAGAGCATGCAGTTAAACTGCACTTACGATTTTTGGATCTCTCATCTAATAAGATAGAGGGAGGGGGTCTATTGCAAATGGCGTCACTTATTGGCTCAGACTATAATCTTACCAAAATCTCCAAGGCCTTACGCACACTCAAAGTTAACAAAGGTAGAATCCGCTCAGGAGCACTGGCTACCTTCGCCAAATCTATGCCCAACAACCAAATTCTGTAGGAATTATACATGGATGGCAATCCTTTGGGATAGGGTGGCAAGTTCAACCTGTTTACTAATTTCCTGAGCCGCTGCTGGAGCATTAAAAAGTTAAGCCTTTGCCAATCCTTACGTTCGACTGAAGAGATATTGATGCTATGTGATTGCCTCGAAAATAACCGAGGTGTTGAGACGCTGATAATTTCTCGTAACAGCCTCGAATACTGTGCTTTTAAGAAGCTAGTCGATATTCTAAGCAGGAATAAGAGCATCAAAAGAGTACATATCGAGTCTTGCGGGATTGTGGATAGCTATGTGACACGTGCAGAAGACTCAATGATGCAACTAAAATACCTTTAGGAGCTTTTCTTGGACCATAACTTCCTCAACGATAATGCTGCATCTGTCATCGAAAGAATGATCTTTCGCAATAAACTATTAGTGAAGGTCCAATTGCATAACAACTCAGTGGGAGTGAAGATGCAACAACAGATAGATCGCGCCCTCCAATACAACTCTGAAGCAAAAAAGTTTGATGGTCCTGACTTGAGCTACTATTCTTATGTCTAATAGCTGCAGATTCAGCAAAAGAATGCTCTTCAAAACGCAATAAACTAGCTAAGGCAAAAGTAAAGCCAGCTAAATTGTAAGCATTTAGTGCATGTAATTGCTAAACGAGATCTTTAATCAAATAACAGGGCCAGCGAAATCAAAAAAGAAGCGGCGGAGGTCTAGAAGATAGCAGAACTCAAAGACAACCTCAAGAAGATACATGACATGGAGAAGAAAGTAGGGAAAAACATATCCAGATAACTGTCAATTAATGAATCGGTAGTCAGTTTTGGAGATATTTCTAATCTCGGCATTTCCAAAGAGGTCAGTGAAGCGCTTGTTGAGGAAGGAGAAGCTTCACAACTGTCATCTAGCCTTTCCCAAACTCATTGATTTTATGATCTTTTTATTATATAAATAAAGTAAATCAATTAAACTCACGAAGCTTCCGCTGCTGCATTTGAGAAGCAATTTGTAGCTTATTTTGCCAAAGTAAAGACTCCTTTTCAAATTTCTTTAAAGAGTCGCTTTGATCTGAGCTAGATTTTCATAATCTTCACGATACTGCTCTAACCTCTGTCGCAATTAATTCGCTTATTGCTTTTTCTCTTGCAACTTTTCCTGGAAGAGATTAAGATGAGACTCATATTTACGCTAATTTAATCTGCATCTATTGTCCAAATCTTCCAAATTCGACATGAAAATTTATTTCTCTTTGGTTAGGACACTAAGTAACTTTTGAAGCCGATGAACTTCTTGCTGCTCTTATTTAATATGTTATTGATAATTATTGGCGAGCGTGTTTGCCTCAGCGTTTTTGGATTCAAGTATCTTTATCTTTTCCAAGAGTTTATTCATTTCGATACTTTTGATTCAGTCTTGAAAGTAAGGTTTGCTCCTGCAACGATAGTTTGTGGGTCAAAAGCGCTACTTTCTGGTTAAGCTCAGATTACCTCTTATGTGACTCTTATAGTGCTTATTTTGATTTATTGGCTTGCTTAATTGAATCGTTCTGCAAATTCTTTAATTTTATCTGCAATTGGTCAATCTATTTTTGATAATGCTCAACCTTGGAAGCATTGGTTTTCGTTTATCGCTATAATTGCTGCTTTAGAGTTACGATTACTTTTTCCTTTTCGCTACTAAGCTCCGTTATTTTATCTAAACTTGCTTGTAGCTATTCCTTAACCTGTTTTTCACTTTCCGCTGCTTCTTCACAATTTATGATGCTTTCTTCTCTTATCTTACGAGACTAGCCAAAAGCTAACCGTTCTTGTGAGTCAAGAGCTCACATTATTAGGTTAATTCTTTCAGGCAGGCCTTTGTAGAGTCTAGTTCACGATCACGTTAATCGAGTGCTTCTCTGAGCTGGAATTCTGCTTCTGCTGATTCTTGTTGCAGTTCTTCATAATCTTGCTTGAGCCTTCTTCCGATCTAAGCTGTATTCTGTAATTCCTTAAGCCTAGCTTGGAGACGCTGCTTTTCATTTTCGAACATGATCCTCAGCTAAGCTATTTTGTCTTAGTAGCTCGCCTTGAGATTAGTAACCTCGATCTCATGAGTTTATTGCAGAACCGAAACTTCTCCCTTGAGTCATTGACTTCAGTCTGAGCGTCCTAAGCTCTATTTCCTTCTCTTCTAAGGCATCTTTGAGCACTTGCTGCGCTTACAGCAATGCATCCTGCTTTTATATTTCTTAGTTTTTCTCATGATCCTTCTTTTAAGCTGCTCTGTTAGAGTCTAAATGGCTTCTTCGCACTCCTAGAGATAATCTTTTAGCTTGTTCATTTATCTACTCGTCTGCTCACTAACAGTGCTAATTGTTGTGAATTTACGATCCTTTTGCTCCATCTCAGAAAGGAGCTTGTTATTTTCACTGATGAGTTGATTGAGGCTGTCTTGATTAGCTCGGGATATTTCGCTTAATCGATGCTGCAATTATTATATGATGCGAGCCTTTGCTTCCAATTTCGTCTCAAACATCTCTTATAAGTGCTTCTCAGCCTCTTTTGCTCTTTTTGATGCCTGCTATAAAGCATCCTTGTTTGACTCTTCTCTGCTCTCAAGCTGTTTTTTGAGGGAATTAATAACCTCTGCTTGCTGTGCATTAGTGAATTTCTACCTCTATAAAAGTTCTTTTAGGTTGTCCAACTGCTGCATTTGCTCTCTCATTTCTTGTAGAATGTATCAGTTGTTTGCTGAATCTTAGAGTCAGCTAGTTGCTCATGCTCCTGCTTATAGAGCTGCTTAAGGTGAGTAAGTTCTTCTTCATGAGATTTCTTCAATTCTTCAATCTCTTTGAGGCACTCACCAATTTCACACGATACTTTTCTTCTTTAATTCTGAGTTCTTCTTTTCGCTGTTACTCCAAATCTACTAATTGCTCCTATAAATACTTTACTTTTTCTTCATGCAGGACTTGTGCCTTTTTCAATTCAGACTAAACCATAATCTTGGCTTTTCGCAATTCTTGTAGTTCCTCAGCCTGTTGTTCAAGCCTTGCTTCATAGCCTCTCTACTTTTGGGAACTTCGCTCGATCAATTGCTAAATCAAATCAGCTTTGTTTTAAACCTCTTTCCTAGACTTATCATAATCATCTCTTAGACCTTCCAATTACCTCTTCGAGCATGTCGCCTCCAACTCATAACGATAGATCTTAGTCTCGCATTCCTACAACTTACTGTGAAGGTTCTTAGTAGTGTTGATTCTGCCGATTGAGGTCAAGGGTATATTAGGACGACTGTCGAGACGAGCACGACTATCAAACTCTGGCTTATCAGATTCTGAGATATTGAGAGAGAGCCGCACCATTTTGTCAGGTTTAGGCACATTAAGGCGAATAACTTCGCGACTGGGCGTTGGAGTTCTTGGGCGTTCGTTGAGCTATTGGAAATCTTGAATAATATCGTTGAGTTCCTCATCAAGACTTTGAATCTGACGGTGGCTGCACATGCGCTGCTTATAGTATTACTTTAGCTGCGCTCTAATGTCTCCAAGTTGCTCCTCTAGAACTTCGATCTAATTGCAGCTTTGTCGTTGCTCTAGTCCACGCAGCTCTTCTCCCAACGTTATAAGCATTCTAGTCGCATTCTGCAATCTCTCCCCTCATCATAAGCTTTTCCGAAACTATCTCCAGCGTTCAGAGAATCAATATATGCTTGTATCACTGCCACCAATGCTGCTCCTTACAGGTTCATTGAGGGAATTCCATTTAAACATTTTCTGAGTTAGATTACCTGCTTGAGAAATTGAGGTGGCTGCTAAATGACAGAGGGAGTGGGCTTGACAAAACAATGGCAGCTTCGGCTTGGAAATGCCTATCTCAGTGCCTAGACTGTGGTTTCAGCAATTGTGCTATTAGCAGCCATCAGCTGGTTCTCCATGTATTGTCGTCCAGTGATGTCTGAGCCCATTGAGTCTACTAATGCAGGATCAAATCCCGAAGAACCCAGTGAAATTAACAACTACGTTCCTTGAGTTGTCTTGCCACGACCATTACTTCTTCGAGCTCATTAAAACTTATGGAATCGATAGGCCCAATAGAGTTGTAAAGCAAGCAATTAGCAAGCAAAGCACCAGAGAAAGTAGAGTTTGATCGTTACGCTTTCTATCCAATCCGAATCCCTGAGAATCTATTAGTACTATGCTGGTGATGCGACCCTCTTGATTGTAGGCCAGCATCGGCTTACTCCATATCCATAGTCCAGCTGTGGATCTTTCCGCGAACTGACCGCCCTGGGATATTATCTGCTGCATCAGGAATGTCTTGCCGGTTTGGGAAGGACCCAGATGGCTGCCATTGATATTGGGGACCCTAGATTTCGCAGGAATTCGACTGCCTCAGCGTGAAGGACGATTTTCCCAAAAGTTTATGGAGATGAACTGGATTGGTTGCTGCCGTATTTTTAAGAAAACATTTAAAATCGCCAAATGATTATAATAAAGAAAGCATTCATCAAAATCGCATATATGGCTATATCTCATATGGCTTGTACTTCTTGCATTTGTGAGGAGAATTGCTGGCTTTTCTTACCTTCTATTTTTCCTTATTATCCTTTTCTTTCAATTTTTGTCATTCCCTGTTCCTTATTTCTTGAAGTAGGCTTACATAAATTGCTCATCCTCCCCTACAGATAGTCCAATTATGCTTTTGATCTTTTTCTACTGAGCCAAATAATCGAAATTTGCAAATCGCTTTAGGGATGAATAAATACCTTGCGATTAAATTTTTCACTCGGAATTTTCAATATATTCGGTAAATCACGTACACTTGAACTTCGCCGAACCGATAAAGTTTAGGCGGAAATTTAATGACGGATCTGCTGAATAAAGCTCTTTTTTCGTTAAACATTGATTTTGTTTTCAGAAAGGGATCGCTGCCGTGTAGGCGCCAGTCTAGGTAAGCTGGATGTTTAAAGCTTCATGATCTTCTATAAGGCAGAGAAAGAGTGCTCACTATTGACTCCACTTTCTCAGCAGTAAGGATGGATGATAGTTTCTCCAGTTTCTATATCTGTTGTTCATATTTTTCTTTATCACTAAGAATTCCTTAACTCAAAGGACCATGCTTAGCTTTACTTTTAATTTCTTCTATTCCGAAAAGTTTCTTATGTATGGTCCAAAATTATCGAAAACTAACATATTTTCCTTGGCTTGACATCTCTTGAATAATGTAATAAGCTATCCTTCTGAAAATTGATTTGGGTCATGCAAAGCGAATTAGAAGTCCTTAAAATATTTGAGGTAGAATCTGAGATCCAATAGTTGAGATAATTTCTCATAAGTTTCAAAATCTGACCCATTTGGTTTTCCTCTCGGCAATAGTAAATGAACATTTGCTCTAAGCGTTGCTTTATTACATCATATCTTCCTTATAGACAGTTTCTATGGACTAAGTTAATCTCTATCAGCTTATAATTGCTGATTGGCTTTCGCTAAGATTGAAGCATTTAATTCGGCAGATAGCTGATTCACAACTTGATTAGATTCGTGATCATCAAGTTTTATATACTTCTGCTCCTCCAATTCATATTGGATAATATGTTGCAGCAAATGTACAAAAGACTTGAGTTATTAGTGCTCAGTTTGTGCAATTTTTTGAGGACTTCCTTCGTTTGCTTTAAGTGAAGTCTTAGACTGTTCATAATCTTTTTGAGCTGCTGCAGGAGAACTTCTTTTGTGTATGCCGATCGAGATCAAAGCGCTTTCTCATCTTCTCATATGATTGGTGATATTTAAGCAAATGTTCTGATGCTGTTGGCTCAGTTTGTCCCATTATGACCGATGTTTTATCACAAAAGCCAGGCATTATTAGACAATATTCGCTAAATCTTCGTCAGTGATGGTACTCCAATCAAAGTCGAGACTTGGGTATTTGCTGAGCAAGAACCGGCGAGCTTCATAGAGGGTGATTTTTTGTTGATTCGAGATCACTAATAGCTGCGAGAAGTCTACTCTGTTGGTTTGATTGGTCCTGAGACACTAAATGAAGCTTATCTTGCTTGCCAGGCATAACTTCAATAGTTATATTGATGATTAAAAAGTGCAAGGAGGAAGGTAATTATAATCATAAATAAGATGATAATGGAGAATGATCATTCTGTGATGGATGTAACCACCCGCTTAGCCTCCACTTGGCTTATTCTTCGGATTCTGCTCACCCTGTCTCGCATCTCAACAATGTAGTAGTTGCAGATATCATCAGGAAAGTTCAGCATGTCTGGCTTGAAGGTAGAGATAAAGTACTGCGAGCGTTGACTTTCGTTTCTGATCAAACCAACGATACGCTAAAGATATATAGGATCCAAAGCAGCATCGAACTCGTCCAGTACGTAGAAAGAAGCAGGCTAGCATTTTTGCAGAGCCATCAATACGCAAAATGCCAGTACACTCTTTTGGCCTCCTGAAAACTCTCCCCACCAGCGTGTTAACTCTCTCTCAGCCTCAAACGAAACTCTTATGGACATTGATCCCCTGAATTTAGCAACACCACGAGTTTTTTCCTGCATTTTCTTCATTCGAACATCAGTCTTCCCACCAGTAACTGCCCGGAAAATTATCTAAAATTCTCGCTGGAACTGTTCAAATATTTGGGCAACACTGCGATCTTTCTCTTTTTGGCACTCTTCAAGTAACTGAATAAGTTTGGCTTCCTCCTAAACTAGTTGCTGAAAGTAGTTGCGTTTGTCAGCAAGTTGCTGCCTATAAAGTTCAATCTTAGTGAAGAAGATTTTTCCTTGGCTGTGTAGTAATGTCTTTTCTTTGTGTGGATATGTGAGAAACTCATGCTAAGTGAATTGGAGCGTTCCTCTACTTCCTATAAGCTCATATCAATATCTCCCAGTTCCTGAATTAGAGTCTCATAGTAGGAAATTTAGTTGACAAGCAATGCCACTTGAGCTAAGGCTTATCCGTCCGCTGCTTGCTTTTCACCAACTTGCTCTTCAATCCTGAACAACTCCTTCTGCAACTTCAAAGCCCTCTCTTGCTGTTCTGTAGGCTGCGCTCCAGCTGCTGCCTATACTACTTTTCATTAACGTATCTTGCCCCAAATGATTAATTTAAGCTAATCTAATTCTTCATCTTAGTGGCCTGCTCAGCTAGCTCTTCCTCTTCGCGGGCTAAGGCACCAAGCTGCCGCTCCACTGCATACTCCTCTTCGCTCTTTTGGTTGAAAACCCTTACTCGTTCGTTGTAGAGCTCCTAGAGTTCTTTGTACTCCTTAGGATTGACGGGCTGGACCTTCTTAGCTTCGATGGCAGCAAGCAGCTCCTGAGTTCGCTTCAACTCCGCCTCAAACGCTCCTTTCTTGCGTTAAAGGTTTTATAATTGCTATTGCACCTTTGCGACTGCTCGTTTTTGATAGGTAATTTCATCGAGTTTCCTATTAACTGTTGCTGAATCATTTTCCAACTAGACTTTTTTCTTGTTTAGCACAAGCTCAGCATTCTGTATGGTCTGAAACTGTAGGCTGGATTCAGAAAGCTTGCCTTGGACCTCTGCAATAAGTCTTTCCTTTTCTTTTAATTTGTAGTAGAGCTCGATGCGATCTTCAACAGCCTAATCTCTGCCCACTTTGCAGAAATATCCCTCGGAATAGACCACTTCTCTATCTCCGGTGATGCAATTGAGATGATATCTTTTAGACAAATCTAGAGCTAATTCGTAGGACTTGACCAGCATATATTTGCCGAAGGTGTTATTGATTACCTTTCGCACTTGGCGATCGAATTATTCTCCGTAGGGGTGAGCACGAATGCGAATCCATTACTAGTTGAGCAGAGAGTAGCAGTCCGCTGCAGAAGGCGTGTTGTGCTTCTCGCTGGGTTGCTTCCTCACAACACTAAGAGGAAGCATATTGACCTGTCTTCCCTTCATTTTTCTGTTGATCTAGATTACCTTAGAACACACACTTTCCTCTTCCACAAGAAGCGTGCACAAGCGACCTGCTCCAGCCATTTCATAGGCAAATGCAACTGATGGATCGATTTCAACAAACTCAATGAGGTAACCATACACTCCGTTTACTTTTAGTCTTTGCAACTCGCGAAGAAGCCCTAAGTCGAGCAAGGGTAGGCCTTTCGAAGGCGTGAGAGATATGCTGCGCTTTGTTGCTAAAGTGCCTCAACCTCTGACTAAAGCTGGTTTTTCACTCTGTTCACTTCATACATTTTGATCTTAGCTCCTTTGAGATTCACTTACACCTGATTCAGCTCTTCCTTTAGCTTGGCAGCATCTTGCGCCTCTTTTGCTCCTGCCTGTACCTTGAACTCCTTCAAATAAGAACTCATCTTGCGGATGTCTTCATCAGTTTCTCGGATGTTTTGTTGCAAACGGTCAATAGTTGACCGCACCTCTGCTTTTCCTTTAGTTGTCTTAGCCAGCTTTTCTCCTTCCATTTGTGAGGTCAGTACGCTGAAGCGGGCTTTATAAGCTTCCATTTCCTTCCGCGCTGCCTACGCTTCCTTGCTCTTGCGTTCCCACTCAGCTTTTAGCCGCTGTTTACCTTCTGCTGCTTTTTTAAGACGGGCATTAATATTGTGGAGCTACTGGGAGGCAAGAGGAGCCTGCATCAGATCATCATCTTCGGGGTTGCCTTGACATTCGTAGAGCTGTTTTTCATTAATGGTGATATCCTGTTGAAGCTGTTAAAGTTGTTCCTTGGTCTACTTAGCCTTATTTCTCAGCCTAGCTACATCATCTGCTAGTTGCCCCTCTTGATGTTTAAGCTCCTGCAATTTTCAGTGTTGGCATCTAGTTGATGTTGATAATCATGTTTGCTTCTCAATTTGTTGGCTAAATCTTCATAGTTGTGTAGCTGGTACTCCTCCCTTCTAGATTCGTACATCTTCAGTTTCGATTCGATGTCATCTAGCATCTTGCCTATTTGTTCCTTCTGAGCTGCGTTCCGGCGAAACAAAATTGTGGTCTCCTCATATCTTCGCTAGTATTTCTTGAGACCAGTAGCATCCTCTATCAAATTGTAAAGCTAAAAGTCGTCCATGCGAGTGATGAGGTCTATACGGCCTTGCTGGACCACATGGTAGGAGTTGGAGTAGGAGATACCTATACTTTCCAACAGGTTCTCGAAGTCCTCCTTCTTATAATTGTGCTCCTCTACTCTCAGCTCTTAGCGCAAATCAGGATGCCAGATGCGCTCAATACGGAAGAGGTTAGAATCGCCTGCAGAGATCGAACGACTGCGAAAGTATGTTTCGACTGCTACAGGCTGAGCGGCGTTGTCAAGACCGCGCTGAATAAGAGATGGAGCACGTGATTGTAGGCGATGTATTCGGTCTTGTTGAGTGGGACACGATCAGTGAGTACGAAATTGATGGCTATATGGCGGGAGGCGTACCTTTGAAGAAGTTCGATTTTCCCTCTCCGTTCCTGCCGATGATGATGTTGATATGCGGGCTGAGGTTGTTGATAAGCTAGTCCTCGTAGGACTTGAATCCCTTCATGGCGATGAGCTGCATTGCTAATTTGTTATATTTGAATATTGCCGCCATCGCTCATTATACTCACCATGTACCATACTACCCTAGTAGCCCTCATATCATCGTCAAAAAGCATAAAAACTCACTCACAAAATAGTAATCATCCCTATCAGAATGAAATTACCATGGCTTTTACTTCTATCTGATAGGATTATAATAGTGATGATAGAGGAGTAGAACAAAAAACCATTAGTCCAATGGTTCCTTAAACACAAGACTGCCAGAACCTTTATCTTCGAGTTTATCACATGCATTTTCCTAACCTTCATGTGTCTCAGCACCAGCTTCCTACCTGCATTTGAAGGACATCCTCACGATCGCAATATCTTTCATCAAATTTACATCGCTCTAGTTGTATACGTTATCATTTGCTTCAGTGGTCCTATCAGCGGAGCACATATCAATCCCGCTGTCACCCTTGCTGTATACTCTTCCAAAAAAAAATAAAAGGGAGATCTTTTAATCATCCTCGCTTATGTAGTGGCGCAGCTCAGCGGGTGCCTGATTGGCTGTGTGGAAGCAAGCTATTATTTGACCAAGGAGGACCTATTTATGCGGTTTTTCCAGATGGACTGTAGCTAATAAAGGACTGCGCTGAGGAGTTTGCTGGTACTTTTCTCCTCATAATGTTCGTATTCATCATTTCAAATGAGGAGACGACATTTGTGCACAGTGAAGCTTGGGGACACCTTTTAATCGGGCTTGTTTACTACTTCTGCCTGACGTATGCTTCTATTAACACAGTATTGCCACCCACTTCCACACGCTCAACCCCGCGATTGTCTTCTCCTTCCAATTTCAGGGCATGATGTTCACTCATTGTGACTATAACGTTCTCATACCCTCCCTTTTCCTCTGTATAGCTCAGCTCTTAGGCGCATGGGTCAGCCAATTCGTCTTCCATCGTATCTATCTAAAGCAGACCAGGTTCTGGAAGGACCAATTCAAATGATGATCTATTTATTCCACTGCTAATCACCATATCAAAGTAGAAACTAGCAGCCATTGTGATAGTTATAGTTCATTTATAACATTTAGAAATGAGTCTCAGCAGCACTCTCAATGCCAGCCAGACCCTCAATGGCTCACTCCAAAAAACCATCTCAAGCAAGGCAGAGGCTAACTTCTTCGCTAAGTTAGACGCACTAGGCATCGAACTTAAGGAAGTGGCGGAGAGGTTGCATGATTTGGAGGAGGAAACGAGTGTAAATACTACATCACATAGAGCATTCGTGAGGAGAAGGCAAGCGTTGATCGATACCTGGAGAAGAAATCCGAGTAGAATCGGCTGAGGTTGATGGGGGAGCTGGAGCTATTCGAGTTGGAGGTAAAGCGCAAGATCGATTAGGCTCGCAGGTAAACACAGAAGATTGATGAACGAGTGTAGAAGATGAAAGAGGCGCAATTGTACTCCTTGCAGATGATTCTGTCGATTCAGAGGAGAGTGCATGAGTTGGAAGTGCAACTGGGAGTAGAGCACGAGTGATCAAGGATTGATTATTGTATCACATCGATTGTTGTGGAGGCAAGGATTAGCGATGGTATGGGCATTTGATTGAGTAACATTGACAATAAATATGACGGATTAAAGATAAAGTGAAGAAATCATGATTTATCATGTTTAGGATGAGAATTTATCAATCAATGGTTGATGCTCTTGCTGCCGCGGTGAAGGAGATAGCTTTTGGCGATTAGATGCCATCTCTTTACCAACTTTGATGGTACTTCCTTCAATGTGATCTTGTTCTCCAAGTGCAGGTTCTTCTCTTTGCACTCCACGCATATGGTCACATATATCTGGCTAAGCCGATAAAACTCCAAAAATGATCTTGAGTCAAAGGCCCTATTGACGTTCAGTAGGCGGAACTAATTGACCAGCTATTGGAAGTCCCTCCGTTCTAGGGCCTACAGCTCCACATCCATATTGCAAAACTCACAGTTTTAAGCATTTTATCCTTGCGAACAGATGCAACAATCGCCCGAAGGTGCAGATTCTGACGCGCCAGATAGAGCCAATAGCAAACCAAGGGACGGGCATACTTTTAGAAGGGACGCTTGGGGAGCGCAATCTGTGCATATGCAGGTAGGTGAGCCAAAGGAGCCAATATTGAATTCTCTTTCAACCTCTTGATACGACGCTTTTCGTCTATCTGCTGTTTTTTAAACAAGCTTTTGTAGTGTTTGTACTTGGCCACAAGCTCACCCGCGTTTTCTTCGAAATCTCCTTGTCGAAGATGCGAGATAGGTTGTGGACGATCCACTCCCGGTTGTACAATAAAAAATAGTCCTTAACTCCTTGAAGGTTGAGAAAATCAGTGATATCATTGTTCTTTAGATACTTTTCGGTTTTGAGTAAATTCTGACGCATGGTTTCTTCTTCCTTCTTCTCGTAGAGGCGCAGTTTTATGGCCGCAAAGCTGACCACTATGGAAAGAATATCGCCCAATATAACTATTACAAATACCATCACCAGCACCACTGGGTCATTGACCAGCTTATACTTAGCCTAGACTATTATAAGCATTCCCAAGTAAAGAAGAAATCCACTGAAACCTAAAAGAGAAACCACGAAATATAGTTGTGAGGAAAATGCAAATTTTTAGTACTCTCTATAGAAGAATTGAATGTTGCGGCTATGGGAGAACTCATCATTCATCCACCTAAACTGTCTGCGTCTGAATCGGAAGTGGTTGAACTTGATGACTTCCTCAATGCGAACTCCCTGCTTCTTCATCAACTCCATCAATGCGAAAATTACCAAGAGCTCCATCGGCATAAGAGTCAGCATCATTAGTAGCGAGTATCCCGAAGTCATCTAACCCATTAAAAGATTAGATTGAAAAAGAGTTGTGCGGCTCAGCAAATATATGGCCAAAGCAACTAAGGGCAATAAAACAACTGCTATTACTTCCATCACTATTATTGAGCCGAGGTAAATAGCTCGTTAATACTCTGATTCCCTACGCTTTTGTTCAAGCATGTTATGCATTAACTTGCTCAGTAGCTTGGTGAATCTATTAGATTCACTAATCGCATCAAGTTTCTATAGCAATTTCCCATAGGTGAGCTCAATTATGATGATTTCCACATAGATATTGAGGAACCTACTCAAGTAAAGATAAGTGAACTCCAGCACTGAACGATTCTTCAAGACTAGCAAAGTGGAAATAAGGACTAGGCTCAGCAAATTTCCTGATACATATAGTAGTTCCTTGATTATAAAATGCTTTAGCTTTTCAGTGAATATCTTGCTAACTATGGGAACTACAAATATGTTACTAAAGCTACCTGCATGTTAGACATAGATAGGACAAACTACACGTACCAAAAGCCAATAAACGCTACAAATAGACAACTCACCAGCATGAACTTCTAGTGGCTTACCATGTTCTTCTTTGTAAACTAGATTTTCTCTGTCAGCTAATCATCCTGCATGGGTTCCCGCCTTTACAATCGCAGTCATCCTCAAAAACGATCTTGAGTCTTCGCTAGAGCTTACCTTGCAGGCTTGCTTGAGGGCTGCGACCATGAGATAGACTCCAGTAAGGGCCACTGCTAATCCATTCCTACCGATGTTGTTCAGCTGGAGGGTCTCATCAATGAAAGTATCTCCATAAAGGGCGGTTACTGAGCTGAAGTTTGTCCGATAGGTTATCTAGTTTACCAGAATAAAAAAACAGCCACCTGTGATTGTTGTATAGAGGCAGCCTTTCATGGCAGGAGCGAGAACTTGTTGGATCTTGTCACGCATACGCTTTGAGTAGGTACGGCCTAATATCGCATAAACTAGGACTGAAATCACTAATCCCATTAGATAGCATATCCCAGATACCACCAAGCAACTACATCATATGAGTTGAATCTTTATAGGTAGTTAAGGTAGCGTACATGCACTTGGATTTGAGCTTTAGGAGAGGGCACTGACGGATTATAGTATCCCTTTATATCCGCATAGACGATATGCATTTACATTTCGGAATCCTTATTAATGGCCACCTTAAAGGAAATGTGGAAATCATTGACCACCACTGAGTTGGTACTATAGCGTTAGTAATAGACAGGTACGAGATCATCATACATCGCCAAGATCAAGGAATTAATTCCTTTCAAGTTCTAGCTAGCTAATTTAAGGTCCGGTAAGGAAAGCTGGTTTGAAAAAAGGTAAAAAAGAATGCCTAAATTAAAAAATAGTTACTCTGGTCATTGTTAAACCAAAATTAAGAATCCACGTTGCTGACTTAAAGTTCCTCTAGTATGCATTCAAAATTGATATATTTCTCCGCACATGTTAGTCCAACAAAATCTTTAATTTCGCATGCATTCGTTTCTAAAAGATCGTTGAGAAGGACGAATGACTTTTCGAAGGAGCATTGGCTGAGATAGGGGAAGTGAGGTAAGAGTTATATACTTGATTTTCTCTATGTCCAATAGGTCGACATGTAGGGTTCCAGGTTATATGTTATCAGTTCCGCTGGCTGCTCAAAGGCTATCACATAGAGGCCGTCCAGCTTTTGGTTTAGCATATTAAACGGCAACCTGAATAAGCACTCGCTTACATATACCCACTTGATGTGTCCTTATCGAAGGCAGCGATAAACACGGGTGGACTCATTGCGGTTTCCATCCATAACATCCTCTGCGGGAGTTCGGCTGTGCTCGCCAGATTAATATTGATTGTGTAGTCGTTCCCTTCGAAATTCCACACAGCAAATTTGTTATCCTTTTGCACGAGTACGATGTTGGAAGAGTAGATGACTGATGAGCTATTGATATTTGGGGAGGTTGTCAGGTAACTGACTGTGAGTTTGGCCTTGGTGCCTTGCATATTCTTGAGCGGTGTGATATAGAAAGTGCTGCAACTGAGCTTCGGCAGAGTAAAGGTGAGGTTGATCTGCGAGCAGAAAGCTAGGAATACTATCTATAATAGAAGGAGTAAGTTTGTTATGCGCCATTCTCCCATTCGCTTTTTATAATTTGAGCAAACATCAATTACAATAATCAATGATAATTCATTTAAAAGCTAATAATTTATCAATAGAAAATGACACTCATAAGTCGGTCGATCCACTGTTCCAGGCCAATTTAATGATCTAATTCCTCTATTAATGATTAGTTATCAAAAAGATCATTGTGGCTGCATGCTATAGGCAGTCCACATTGTAACGATTTAAGCTTATCGTTGCTTTAAGTAGTCTTATAAGTTCTTCTACTTTTCTTTTGCTTTTTGTATTTTGCTCTCAAGCTGCTTGATGGTCTCCACAAAAGCTAACTACCTCTTAGAGTATTACTTTTTAATGGCGAATACACTGTGCTTCAATTGTTTCGACGTTATTTCACTGAGTTTTTATAATTATGATGTAAGGGAACTTTTCAACTCTTCGAATTTATGTAAAAATTAGCCTTTCATTTTATTCATTTCAGTGTTCACGCCCATGCATTGATCTCTTACTTAGGCTACTCTTTCAGTTATTTTGCGAGACTTTTCTGGCACTTCCTGCCTTTATTTATTCGGCTGATGACCCCCCATATTCTCATAATTGATTTTCTTTTTTTTTAGAGTCTTTCTATAAATTTACGTTCCTTAGATATCGGTGAATCCTAGCTGAAATTTTTTGGTGCTTCGATTGACGATGTATGGCGACCTGGGAAAATATTGCTGTCGGTTTAGAACTACCTTGATTCTCTCTTATTTTCTAAATTTTCATTTGTTTCACGACCGTTTTTCTTGATCTGATTGAGATACTTTTTGATCTGGATAACGAAGACCGGCCGGAGAGGCCTATGCTCTATCATATGGTTGTTTAGCTCATCAAAACAGTCCTTAAGGGTGATGGAAGAAAGGTGATCCATGGAGGTATTGAGCTGTCCGGAGATGTTGGTGGATTAATGGGAGACCAAATATTTTGAATTGACGATTTGGCTCCTCTGTTTTCTGAATACCGTATGCCCCGTTATTTAGGTTAGTAGCTTCCTTGGCTTCATATAATTATGGAAGAAATTATTGTCACTGCAAATAACAATTAACTTTACAAAACAAATCCTATTCGAATCATCTCCGGGTGTTAGTGACTGCTCGGACTTTGATTATTCGAAATAGATAGCATTTTTAAGTCTTATTCTATTATTTTTATTTACTAGTTTATATTAAGATATGAGAAGTTAATGATCATAATGAAAAATAAAAACCGATTAAAAAAGCATAGCTTTCATCAAAATGTCATTTTTTTCTCTCCTTTTTATTGGTTCTTGATCAAGAAATCATGATTTAGCAATTCTCGTATACTGACCCTATCGGTTGGGTTCTTCTTCAGGCACTTGTCCAAGAAATCACGAGCCTACCTACTAACAAACACATATGAAGGGATCGTTATTTCGTCCTTTACTATCTTGATCAGTTCTTCTTCTCGAGTGATCTTGAACGGATTCTAACCGACAAGCATCTCGTACATCATTATGCCTAAAGACCAAATATCAATTTTTTCATCATACTCCTTTCCCTTGAGGATTTAAGGGCACACGTATAACGGTGTTCCACAGAATGTAGTTCGCAGAGTGTTGTCGAGGTATACAGACCATCCAAAATCGCAAAGTTTGACCACGTTCTACTTAAGATATAATCTACATCATGGAGGACTATGTTTTAAGGCTTAATATCTCGATGGATGATGCGCAGAGAGTGGATCTCGTTAACTGCGTCACAGACTTGCTTCATAATGGGTGCAATTTTGGTCTCAGCAACTGGTTCGGACTTTTTGAATTGATGCAGTAGTTGCCCTCCAGTACCTACCTCCAGAATGATGTAGATGTAGTTTTAGTCATCGAAGAATCCATACATCTTGATGATATTCGGATGATTTAAGAATTGCTGGATTTTTAGTTATCGTATAAATTGTTCTACAATATCTTCTTCTCTTAGCAGTTTTTTCTCGATCATCTTAGAGCACAGGTGAAGCCAGTACTGCGCTGCATAAGAAAATATGAACCTATTGAACCAGAGAGACTTGCCCGTATTTTCCGGATCCAAGCTATTTGATCTTTTTGAAATCGTTCACACTCGGATTGCGTTTTTTTCCGACCGGCTTTTTTGTCCAAATTTCGCTTTTTGTGCTGTTTCCTTCCGCTTTAAAGGATTTTTATTCATTATCCTTCTCGTCAAGTCCTTTTTGTCTGTTTTTGAAGAACTGATTTTAAGGATCTCTGAATTTCTTCTGCAGGCCTGGACTATCATTGACGCCTTATGTCTGCGGTTTAAAATCGAATCCTTTTGGTGGAGGATCGTTATTGAATTGTAGAGGCTCGCTCATGCGTGGAGCCCTGCGATTAGGCGTATTACCATTCGGGTTAAAAGGCTGTTTTTATTGTGGTTGAACAGGGTAACCAAAGTTGGTTTAATTCGTATTGGTGCTATCTTTTATGGTGCTCTTGGCCATTTAAGTCGAATTTTTGAGTCCAAAGTTGCCTGGAAATCCATTGAAATTGGTGGGAGCATACATGTTTGTTGGTGATGTTGCATTCCCAGAGGAAAATTTGTTCTGCTGGGCGTTCGAATCATTCAAATTCTTGAAGTATGCTGAGGTATTGATGCCGGGCTTGGCTCCTTCCATTATATGGGAACGAGCTATGTAGCTCTTGGAAGAAGCGTTCGGCATAAATGGAGTGCTTACCGTTGGAGGCGTGTGGTAAAGAGTTGGGTTGTTCGGGTTAGGAGCGTCCTTTTGGGGATTGTAAAAGGGATTCACAGGGGCCTGACCTGGAGAGCGGCTTCCTTGAAATTGGGGGTTCATAAAAATTATTATATTCATCCATATTTATGAAATTTACATTAGAATGACTCCATTCTTGCTAGCAATAAATGTCAAACTCCATCAAGGAATGAGTGATTTGTATGTTGGAGTAATAAAATAAAACGAAAATAAGAAACCTATTCTTTCTGGTGGGAATTCAAGACATATTTAGTCAATAGGATTTGGAAAATTCATAAGGTAAAGTTAATTCAGTTCGTTACATCTCATATGAAATATTACAAAAAATTAACCTTGAGCTAGAAACATCTAATCTTAAATGCTATTAAGAGAGAATAATATAAAAAAGGCACACAGGTTAAAATAGTTCAACAATATTGCTGCACAATCATTTATCAAAATCTCAACTATAATACTGTAGATATTTTATGGTTTTAGCTAGGCTTTATTTATCAAAGGTATTCATAATTCTTCGAAATTTTAATCACCATTTTTTTAAGAATTATTATCTATTGGGGGTTGGGGTTGGGGTTGGGGTTGGGGTTGGGGTTGGGGTTGGGGTTGGGGTTGGGGTTGGGGTTGGGGTTGGGGTTGGGGTTGGGTT